>NC_012876.2:22887471-23106814 GCF_000003195.3 Sorghum bicolor | reverse complement strand
ATATATATAAAATATTCACGACCACGACAATAAGAAGGCTACAAGTTAGCGAAAGTTTGCTAGCTAGTAAAACTTACTTGTGGATGAATTATGTTAAGCGGCGCTTTACATCCACTGAGATGTTCACGGTCAATAAATCTTTCCCAAACCCAACACACAGCCATTGTGGATCGTGAACTAATAATTACAGAGTCATATTATGATATTCTTCTAGCTGAGATCGACATTACGTACCTTTGAATAATGTTTACCTGTGGTTTTCTCATTGAGTCAAAGATTATCAACCGGTTCTTGGGAATTTCAATGACCATGAGTATCCAGTGAAAGCTGTTTACACACACATATATATAGTCAGGCCTATATATAACTATATAAAACTTGTCTCGAGTAATAATAAGTAAAATAAAATATGCATGCACTTAATAACTATATAACTCACTCGAAGTTGAAGGGGAAGAGTATTTTTTGTTTTTCTTTTTGGTTCACAAAGAACCTCATCAGATTAGTTCAGACTTCTGTCGCATGAGCTGCTGTCCACACTACCTGCGGATCCTTGAAAACAATAGGGTCAACGAACCCAATATTATTGTCATTTCTGATTCTAAGCTCTCACATTTGGTGCCTGCATATATACATACAAATCCTAAGTGTGTAAGGATTATATACATGTAATTAAAGAAGTTAGAAGTATAATAAAACAAAAGAAATACTTACAGACAAAAGCAGCTGACAAGAGATTTGTCGAGAACGTCGAGGCGACATAATTGGTGCAATTCTTCGAACTGCACGTATATGAGGTCATCTTCACGGAAGTAGTGATGTTGTCTAATACGAACATAAATCCAATTCTCTCCCCTTTTAGATGCCTCAATGCACCATTTCTTTATTGCAAACATTTGTGTGCCGAGCTCATGTAAACGCTGAGGGTCGAATAGACTCCTGCCCGGTTCATATCTTGCCCTGCATGGATCAACTACCTCAGCTTTTTCAATTGTTTGGCATCCAATAATGGTGGCAATTTCTTCCATATTTAAACCGCTCTGTCCAAAGTAACGCTCAAGCGAGTCTAGCTCAGACACTGCTAAGGATTTCTTTGGCATCAAGTATTCATTTGAGCCGTATTGATTTGGCACAATCTAAGAGGGCACCGGTTTTAATATTTCTCCGAGCTGTGGGACCCCCTTTCCTACTCTCTTTCTAGGCTGTGAAGACTTGACCAGATGGCTTCTTTTGCTGGTCCGCCACCTTCTGCCTAAGTTCTGATGGCTTTACATAAAAGTACGGCTTTTCTGGGTTCAGCCGCTTTTTTCTATTCTCCTTCAATTTATCCAAAAATTGTTTCACCTTAGCTTTGGATGCAGCAATTACCTCCTCTTCACTCTTTTCGTAAGGTAATTTTTCTGGTGTCTTAGCTCTCTTTGCTGAGGCAACCTTCTTTGGAGGTGGGACCGATGACTTCGGTCGTTCTTGGGCGGACCGCTTCTGACTACCTCGCTTTGGAGGCGAGGGGACCGACCGTGTACTCTTTGGAGAGGGCGGTGCAGGCGGTGGAGCTGGTGGGGCCGATCTTTTTGGTGTTCGAGAATGCGGTGGAGGAGTTGGAGACCTCGGTGGAGGAGGTGGATACCGTGGTGGAGGCGGTGGCGGGGTCGGTATGGCCGCCGCAGGTGTTGGAGGAGATCCAGCACTGTCATCGCCCGCAGCACTATGATGCGCTGGGGAGAGAACTGGACTTAGGTTTGAGGAGTCCCTGCAAAGAAAACAATTACAAGTTTTTTGAGCAAACTTTTTTAAATTCAATACATAATAAATAATATAAGAAGTAAAATCACGCACAAAGCTATGGTGAGGAATAATTATGAAGCGCTTGCGCCAACTAATAAACGTCTTCTCAACTTCACCTAAGGTCTTCTCTCCGTCTCCCCCTTCTATTTCTAGAAGCACATTGCCACAACCTTTCTCAACCCTATCAACCGAGACGCTAGCATATCCACCAGGTACTGGTCGATTATGGATTCTTGGAGTTCTCTTTCGGTCGATATGGTTGACAACAGCGATAGCCACCTTTTTCGTTGCATTCCCATCTGGTACATGTAGCTCACAAGTAGTAAAAGCCTCTGTGACATCATCCATGGGGAAGTATAGCTTCGTGTCATCCTGAATGGTTGGTACTTTCGTGGATGCGCAGCTGCTTTTCAACTGGCCTGGGGGCTAACGTTGACCTCAGGCTGTGATGTACCTTGCCCTTTCGTCATTTGACTAAGTGCTGCTTGCACTTGCCTTTGAATCTCCGCCTGCATCCATTCTTCACGAGCTTTCTCACGCTCTTCTGACTGCAGAACAAAAGCTTCCAGGCGGCGGATCCGCTCTGCCTCCTCATCCTTCTTTCTCTGGCGGCTTCTGTAGATATCTTGATCAGCGTGGAATGATTGCAGCCACAGAACTGCCCCATAGCCTCTCGTACGCCCACCGTGCTCAGGATTTTCATGCGCATAGTTGAGTTCATCCTTCTCCCTGTTAGGCCTGAACTCACCAGACTGAACCGCCTCTTTTGCATGGACCAGTCTCTCTGCTTCTCTAGAGATTTCTTAGCCCCAAACTAGCACCCCGGTGTCTGGGTCCACGCTTCTCCCATGACCGTAGAACCAATGCTTGGAGCGCTCACTCCAATTCTTTGCTATTGTCTCGGTTGTGACCCCCCTAGCAAGCATCTCTTTTTCCATTCGGTCCCACTTGGGAACAGCACTCTTGTAACCACCTGATCCCATATGATGGTGGTATGTCTTTTTGCTTGCATTCTCTTTGTTTCTACTGGCTCGTTCCTCGCCCTCTTCTGATGTTTTGTACTGCACGAAGTCATCCCAGAAGGCCCTCAGCTTTACATATTGCTTGAGGTTGAAATTTGGAGTCTCGTTTTTCTTGACAAATTTATTGTACAAAGACTTCTTCCAATTCTGGAACAGTACTGCCATCTTCTTCATAGTCCAGTCATAAATTCGCACCTTCAACTCTTTGTCGTTGGTGTCGAAGGTGAAAACGTCCGTGACGGCTTTCCAAACTAACTCCTTGTCACGATCAGAGACAAATGATTTTAGGAGCACCTCACTTCTCTCTCCATTCACGAGCACTGATCGGTATTTGATCTCTCACAAGGTATCCACAATGACTAACATATTTATTTGCATGTTCACCAAGTGGTCTGCCTATAGTTATCTCAAACTCGGAGATTACATAGCGGCCCTCCAACGGCTTCTTTGGCCCTCGTGGAGGTACGCTTCTCCCTATAGAGGTCGATCCACAAGGCTACACGTAGATATAGAAATAAAAATACTAAATTAATAACCAAGTAAGTCTAAAACCTAATGTAAGAGATACATTATATATGTTTACATTTTCATACCTTGCCGGTATTTCCTTCTTGTTGCACCACAAGTTGTTGCTCAAGCGTATTGCCCTATTGTTGCCCAGTCGGATTGCTTTGCATGATCTCGTTGTAATCAATAAAGTACTGACTACCGTCGTTGATCATATTTTGAATGGCATCTTCCATATATTCAGGATCATCGTGAGGACGGTCGGTCATTTCTATGTCTGCAACCATACATATATATGTATATATTCTATATAAGATAAAAAATACACTAGAATAATATAAGTGCTAGAGTGCTCTAAACTAAAAATTAATACTAAAAAAATAATACGAACAATAACACTAGAATAATATAAGTTCTAGAGTGCTCCAAACTAAAAAATAATACTAAAAAAAATAATACGGACAATAACACTAGAATAACATACCAGCACAATATATTTCATAACAATTCAAAACACTACAATTCATAATATACTAGAATAATATACTAAAAAGTCTTTTAAGCCAAGTAATATACTAGAATAATATACTAAAAAATAATATAAAAAATAATACTAGAATAATAGTATAAACAATAATAGTATATGTTTTAAGCCAAGTAATACACTTGCACCTAGAATAATGTACTAAAAAAATTAATACTACAAAATAATACAAGAATAATATAAGTGCTAGAGTGCTCCAAACTAAAAAATAATACTAAAAAAAATAATACGGACAATAACACTAGAATAATATACTAGCACACTATATTTCATAACAATTCAAAACACTCCAATTCATAATATACTAGAATAATATACTAAAAAGTCTTTTAAGCCAAGTAATATACTAGAATAATATACTAAAAAATAATACTAAAAAATAATACTAGAATAATAGTATAAACAATAATAGTATATGTATACACTAGAATCTTTTAAGCCAAGTAATACACTAGAATAATATACTAAAAAAATAATATTACAAAATAATATAAGAATAATAGTACAAACATTAATATATATTAGAGACTTATATACTACTACTATATATATACATTTAAAACAATTCAAAACATTTTATATCAGATATATATACATATATAAGATATATATAAGATATATATATATATATTTATGATACATATATATAAGATATATATATATATAAGATATATATATATATATATATATAACATATTATTCATTGAAACTGTTGGTATTCACATATATATATATATATACAATTCATATATATAATTTTAATCTATATATATAAACTGTTGGCATTCATGCATATATATAGATCGATGAATATACGTAGGATCGTGGCGGCCGGAGTTCGTCGAAGCAGATGGCCGGTGGCGGCCGGCTCTGGTGGAGATAGCCGCTACGGCGGCGCTGAAGATGGCGGCGGCGGCGCTGGAGACGAACGGCGGCGCTAGGGAGACGAATGGGCGGCGCTGGACGGCGGCGGCGGAGCTCTCTGCTCGACAGTGGCAGGGCGCCCGCCCTCCTGCCCTGGGCGCCCGCCCTTACTTGGAGCCCAATCAGGACTCTTTCTCTCGGAAGATCTCCACCGACCTAAAGGATCAAGAATAACCGTTCAATCAATGTCAGATTGATCCAACGGCCCAGGTTCACTTGAGGGGACTATATAACAAGACCCCCTGGCCCCTGGAGGAGGCACCCCTTCATCATTATTCATTATTCATAGACAGAGCAAAAGCTAGGGTTTAGAGATGAGAGCTCTCCTCTCTTCTCTAAACTAGAGTAGATCTAGATAGTAGCAAGATGGAGAGCGAAGGAGGATTAGAGGAGAGGCCGGCCTGTCGGTTCTTCCTCCGGTTGTACATTGTCATGATCAAGCTCTAATCAAGCTTGCTCATGGGATGACTCCGGTAATCTACTTCTAATTCATTATGCAATTAGTAATCATGTATGTTCTGGTTCACAACTCTTTGGAGTACTTCTAATCTATAGGACGCTATAGGTTAGAGTTGTAGTATAGGTGTAAGCGTAGTGCTTAGATCTAGATTACTTGTGGATATCCCCTGTCTAGCTGGATCGTGTGGTAGGCCGCGTAGGTGACAGTCACGTTGGTCATCTGTAGTCCACCTCTTGTTAGCAGGATGGGTAGGGTTTATCGGCCTATGGATAAGCATCCTTTGTGGTGTACTCTTATCACGTGGTTCGTCCCAGACATAGACATACCCCTTTGAAGTAGAGAAACCATAGTTATCCTCTCTATTCTGCTACCATCGCCCATATACTAGAATTGCTATATTCTCTATTCCCATATTATCACTCACTGTTATCTTACCTTTAATATTATTCTTATTCGATTCTACCATCTTTCCTATTTACACCTATTTACTTATCTTGGTTAAGTTAGAGCGTAGATCAGTTCTCCCGTTTCCCTGTGGATACGATAAAACCTTTAACCGGGTAAAAGCTTCAACGGTATCCGTGCGCTTGCGGATTATCTGTGTGCGTATAAATACCATAGTACACTCTAGTGCCATGCTGGGGATAACAACCTAGTATTCAAGTGGTGTTAGCAAGTGTCAACAACCATTTCGAGTACATCATTCCCGGTTCGATTGAGAGGTTTGGTCCGGTGGTCTGCCTTGCCTTTAAAATGCTTGCCTTTCTTTCGTATTGGGTGGTTCACAGGAAGAAACCGACGGTGGCCAAGGTACACGACCTTTCGACATTTTTTCAAAAATACACAGTCAAGGTCTTCATAACAATGTGTGCATGCATTATATCCCTTGTTTGACTGGCCTGAAAGATTACTCAGAGCTGGCCAATCATTGGTTGTTACAAACAGCAATGCTCGCAGGTCAAAGTGCTCTTGTTTGTACTCATCCCACACGCGAACTCCTGGTTTGCTCCATAAAAGTTGAAGTTCCTCAACTAATGGCCTCAGGTAGACATCTATGTCATTGCCAGGTTGCTTCGGTCCTTGGATAAGCACCGACATCATAATAAACTTCCGCTTCATGCATAGCCATGGAGGAAGGTTGTAGCTACATAGAGTAACTGGCCAAGTGCTGTGACTACTGCTCTGCTCACCAAAAGGATTCATACCATCTGTACTTATGGCGAACCGCAAGTTTCTAGCATCATCTGCAAAATTTGGGAATTCTCTGTCTATCGCTCTCCACTGGGATCCATCGGCAGGGTGTCTCAGCATATTGTCTATCGTACGGTCTTATTTATGCCACCGCAACAACTTTGCATTGTCCTTATTTCTGAACAGATGTTTTAATCGTGGTATTATAGGAGCATACCACATAAGCTTCGCAGGAATTTTCTTCCGATGACGTTCTTCACTCTCAACATCGCCAGGATCATCTCGTTTAATCTTATACCGTGATGCCTTACATACTGGACATGCATCCAAATTCTCATATTCCTCCCCACGGTAGAGGATGCAGTCATTAGGACATGCGTGTATCTTCTGGATTTATAATCCCAAAGGGCAGAAAACCTGTTTTGCTTCATACGTAGTGGTGGGCAATTTGTTGCCTTTCGGAAGCATCTTTTTTATGATCTTCAATAACTGCCCAAATGCCTTGTCAGATGTACCATTCTTTGCCTTCCATTGCAGCAATTCTAGTGTGGTACCCAGCTTTTTTTGCCCCTCTTCAGTGGTGGGATATAGCGATTTCCTATGGTCCTCTAGCATGCGCTCGAACTTGGCTTTCTCTTTATCACTTTCACATTCTCTTTGTGCATCACGGATGGCATCACCAAAAGCATCATCGCCCCGATCATCTTCTGCCGCTACCTCTTCTTCATTATCTCCCCCCATTGCAACATCATTGAAGCCACCGTACTGAGCAATAATATTGGCATGGTCCAATTCTTCTTCTTCTTCTTCTTCTTCACCTTCATCCATTATAATTCCGCTTTCTCCATGTTTGGTCCAACAAATATAGTTTGGTACGAAACCAGACTTTAATAAGTGCAAATGAAGAGTTGAGTTAGAATATTCCATCAAATTCTTGTACACGGCACATGGACAGCACATGAAACCGTCCCTCTTATTTGTCTCGGCCACACTTAATAAATAGTGCACGCCATTAATGAACTCTTCGGAGCGCCGATCGGCATTATACATCCAATTACGTGTTACCATCTGCATTAAATATAACATATATATTATGAAAACCATGCACACATATAATTTCTCATCTTATTACACAACATGTCTAAGATACGTAGTTGATTAATTCAAGAAAGCTTGGCTACAACAAATACAATCGCAACTAGCACTAAAAAAATCAAAACTAAAATGCACTTAAGCAACATAATTAGTTCGCGTACGATCCCAACTATAATAGATAGATCATTCGCTTGATCAACATCATTGAACTCCTTTCGTCGGCTCACTGCCTCACCACCTTCAGCCTCAACCACCTGTGCAAAAGATTTCTTAATGTGTTCAATGTATTCTTCCTCCCACTACCAACCTGTACATCCACCGGTACCGTCCCACTGAAATTAAAAGGGAGAATCAAAAGTTTAATTAATAACGTTTTAAAAAAATAAGCACATATATAAGCAAATGTCTAGAAATAACTCACATTACGATCCGGACACTTGTAGAATATACGACCCTTGTTTACTCCCTCTTTCGACACTTTGTACTCTATCGTAATCTTCTGCCCACACTTGCCACAAGTAATGAGAGGGAGTTGCGGCCGCTATCGCTTTTGAACCCGTTGAGAGACCGAAGACCCGGTCACGGTTGCCATCTACTATCCATACTCAATTTTTAAACAATTATAAATTCCACATTTACTAGTAAACATGTATGATTAAAGAAGAACCTAATAATATCCTTTATTTGTCTAGTTACTTCAACAAATATTCTAAATTATATAATGGACATTATGTAGTAATAAAAATAAATCAAGTGATATTAACAAACCAATTAATTTGAACTATCCTACTTTCTAAGATCATAAAAAGTTACTATAATTCATTCTTGCAAAATACATTAATACTAGGTCAACCATGAAATATGATATATATATATATATATGGATACTAATTCATGTGAATGATTCAAAATAACAAAGTGGATTTGAGCTAAAAATAATGGGAACATCACAAGCCAAAAACAACATGAAAAAGACAAGAAATACTAAAGTTAGTCACCTCCAAGCACGAAGAAACAATGACGGAGTCGAAAAAGATCAACGATGGGCGTCCGAGATGAAGAACAAATGAAGAACAAGGAAGAAGAAGCTCCAAGAACAACAACGGTGCTCTCGGTTTCAAATGGGCAGAGGGGAGGAGAAGGCGAGCCTATAAACCGGAGCTTTAGCACCGGTTCAGGGCAAAAACCGGTGCTAAAGGGTCACCCTTTAGCACCGATTTGTGTGCCAAACCGGTGCTAAAGGCTTTGCCTCGGCCCGTGGCACTGGCCGGTGCTAAAGGGGACCCTTTAGCACCGGTTCGTGTTTTGAACCGGTGTTAAAGGGGCCTTTAACCCCGAGCCGCAAAAGGGCCGAGGTTTTTGGCCATTTTGGGCATCGACCAATGCCTCATTGTGTAGTAGTGTATATATAGTAACACAAAAAACCAATATCTCGCCGCTTGCCATGCATGCGAACATGATACCTGTAGCTTGTCATGTACTATATATGTTTTGAAATTAAATTCATTCTTCTCATTTCACTTGAATGGACGTATCACCTTATATATGTCTCTAAACATAGTATAGTTTAGTGGAAAAATTTAGGATACTACATGCGTGTAACATCGCTGTTACGACTTACGAATACCAAAACTTGTCATGTCATCATGTGCATTGCAAAGCATGACGGGCAGCACACTATAATGCATCAACCTAAAATATGGTTTTATTTTGGTTGACTTGTGCTCAAGTAATTAAGAGTGTGTTTGTCTTGTTGAATGGTGCTTGTGATGGGTGGGAAATCCCAAAATAGGAGGGATATGAGTAAACCCTAATTATCAACCCTAGATTTTTGCCCCATTTATGTAATTCAAAATCAAAGCAAAATTTGGTAATGGGTCCAAAAGAAAAGTTGTAGATCTTGTCATGATGTACAACTTTGGTGTTTTGAGTTTTTAAAGTTTCAATGTAAACTTCAAAGTAATTTTGAAAATACAAATTTCCAAAAAATGTCCCATTTTGATTTTGAATTTATATTTCAAAATTTGTCTAGAATTTTGAAAGGTGGCCAAAATAGAAGTTGTAGAGCTCTTCAAAATTTAAAACTTTTATATTGTTATTTTTTCATGTTATTGAGAAAAATCAATAATAATTTTGGAATCTCTGTTCTGCCCCAATTCAAATTGAATTTGCACTCAATTTGGGAATTTGAAATTTTTGTTGTTTTCCAAAAATCCAAGCCCTTCCATTCAAAACCAGAGTTGGAGCCTTAAAGAAATGTTATAGGTAATTTTATACTGCACAACTCTTATATTGGTAGATTTTTAGTTATTATGAAAAATAAAAAGTAATTTTGGAAATGGGAAAAGGGGAGGATAATTGAAGCTACAGTGTTCTCACCTATGGGAACAGGGCACGACGTCACCGGCTGGCGCCGCCGCTCCTCGACGACGCCACCCACCTGGCCATGCAGCTGCTTGCCTGCTTGGTCTCGCGAGCCCGTGATGATCCTCACAGTACCGGTCTCCTAGGGTATAAGGAGCAGGATAGCCGTGGAACCACTTCTTTCCTCCGTGACCTCGCCGTCGACCTCTGCCACCCGCCAGCGAAATTCACCATCTCCACAGCTCCTCCGTCTCCCCAGCTCTTGCCCTCAGCTCCACCTGAAGCTGGGCCACATCTTTCCAGCTCCTTCACACACCATCTACTTCATCCCAACGCCCCCCTCGCCTTGTCTTCCTCCATTCCGACCGGAGCGCCGCCGTAAGCATCTCATCGTGGCGGGATATATAACTTTTACCATCATTAAGTTTGGCACCTCTCCAAATACCAACTTTAGAATGATAAATACATTTTTACCACCAAAACTACAAATTGGATACAAATATACCATATTTGCCTTGGTGGCAGTCCACATCAGTTGGCCAGCCTGGAGGGTGAAGGGGAAAAGACCTCCCTGCCCCTCACGTCTTGCTCTCCCTTTCTCTGAGCTTGGGACGTACACAATCAGCACAGCAAACACAAGATCAGATAAATGATCGCACATAATGAATAAATGGACACATATAAATAATCACATATAATAGTAAATGCACACATATTTGTGTCCTGAACAATTTTCTAATAATTGGAGCAAGATAACTATAATTTCAATTTTACACTAAAAAGATCGGCAGACAGAAAGTTTCACAATTATATATTAGGGATAGAAGCGTATGCAAGCATCTCCTGCAAAAAAATATTAAATTTTTCTATGAATTTCTACGCATTTATCAATTTTCAGCCGATCAATTAATTTTACACTAAAAAGCATAGGCAAGCATCTTCAGCAAAAAATAATAAAATTTGTGATATTTTTTGTTTACTACATGAATCTACATATATGGAGCTAAACCAAATTTGTTTTGTAATTTTTAGATTTTTCTAGGAATTACTGTGTATTTATCAATTTTCAGCTTATTTAAACAGTAAAAGAAAAGTAAACTAATAGGACAAAAACATTGCACCCATGTCCCTGTACTTTTCTTATTCTCGATGTGCTCTGATGTGTACATGAGATTTTGCATTAGAAATCCTAGAAAAATTTCTATTCTTTTTTTTCACTCTTCCAGCGTTAGCCACGAGCTCCAGCTTTAGCCACGGGCGGGACTGCAGAAGGATTGCGAAAAGAGGCGGACAGATCGGCTTGGCGGACCAATTTTCACGGCGGACTGAAATTTTCATCTTTAAATATTAGGGAAAGATTACCTTTCTTCAAAAATAGTTTTGTGCTATTTGGATAAGATTTGATTAAAATCTTAATATACCCATAATTAATAATTATTTAACAATATTAGAATAATTAGATATTAATTAGTTTAAATGTAAAAAAGTAGGCTTTGAGTGATTTTAAGATTGTGTGATGACCTAAGGTCATTAACCTCAATGACCTTTGACACTTAACTGTTACCTAAACTTAATGTTCGATTATTGCCCCTTTTATCCTTAATTAGGCAGATGATAAGGTTTAAATAATTAGTTTAATTAATAATAATCCTAAGTTAAGGGAAGCCCTAGAGTAAGTAGTGATTGCACCTCTTGGGTAAAAACCCTAAGAGCTTAAATAATCTTTAAATACTATTTCTGGTTTGCGATCGTACCGAGAAGGAAAGTTGTACCTAATCCTTCTCACATGTTATCATAAGCATTTCATGAACATGCACTGGATTTGCGTATAGTGCACGACTCTAATGGAGTGACCGTTGGGTCAGACCCCGAGGTTGGTGTTCCATCCAAAGCAGTGTGAGACAGAGACTTGGGAAGTCTCCGAGGAACCCACTCACCCCGACGACTAAGGCAAGTCCCGGATGCATTAACTCTTCCTTGAATGTTTTAAATCTTATATCACTTACGAATCGGAAATGTTGCATTACGTATTCTGAAATTGAGTGTTAACCAACTTGTTGCATCCCGAACCTTGGCATTTGTTATCTTGTCCTTGGTACCTATTTTATTTAAAATTGTGTGGTGATTATTAGTCCCACTTAATAGGTAGATTTTCAAACATAAAATTTTGAAGGGTTGTTATAGAATAACTTTGATGGTTAATGACGTTTCAACTTAATATCTGTCGATGGACCTGCCTTAGGAAATTAGTCCTGAAGTAGTGTCTCTGAATGTGTCGATTAAGGATCGTTCGTTGGTGGCCTAGATTGAGACTTTATAGTACTACCACATACTCTAGTAAGCCATGTCTTGGCGATTCCCTAATGAGAACGGCTACTCACACATTGGGAGTGGAGAGCTGGCGAGAGTATCGCGTACCCTCCTAGCAATGGGCTGGATGTTGTACTATGCTCTCGGGTGGTGCAAACTCGATCGAATCTTGGAAGAGCCAAGATTTGGGTTGACATATGCAAGATTCAATTCTACACATGTCATGTGGTAAGGAACTTAACTGGATTGTTAAGCAGTTCGTATCATCGTTGCTCCTCAATTATGGAGACTCAATCCACTGGCCCTCATCGTAGTTAATGAAGTAACTAAATTAAGATAGGGTAAAGGTGGGAATGTCACATGTAGTTCGGATCCCAACTCCCGGACTCATAGTGACATGAAACTATGGCCGTCGGAAGTGTATGTACCACCCTCAGCGAGGAATAAGAGTTTGTGGATCCGTTTGTGCAAAGTGACATAGATAAAAGTGTCTTCAAACTCGACTGCCAACAAAGGTGGCCCATTTGAAGCTAAAACTTTGAAAGTAAGGATCCACTATTAGTAAGATTTTATGCAAAACAATTTCAATTCCTGTTAAGCCTTTCCTTGTACACCCTCAACCCGCATCCCTAAGTTTCTCCTCTTTTTCGCCGAGTAAGTCTTGTTGAGTTCCCTAGTACTTAGGGTTCTTTGACTCCTTGTTGCAGGTGAGCTCTAGGAGCCAATTTGTTTTGGACCCTGTTGCATGACTGTCATCGAGGTTGACGATAACGAGGAGTAGCAGTGACACGTGGGTTGGGTCAGAGAGTTGTGGATAGTGTATAATGATACTAAGGCTACTCCATAACCTATGGTTTCTACGAATCCTCTACTTAAGTTTGGCTCTTATGAACAATAGTATGTAAATTAAGTTATGTAATGCTTCCACGCTTTTACTCCAAAATGTTACTTTTATATATATTTTGTCTATGATACTGCAATGTCTCTGCAATGAATGATTCTGGTGTTAATGTGGCCACTCGCTATCCCTCGAAGTCGAGAAGAAGAAGTTCTCGGTAATTGACCGTAAAAGGTGGTCAGGACGAGCACCGCCAACAAGCCAATGATAGCGGTGGATTGGGTTCCCTAAGGCACCCAAGAGGCTTATGAAGACATGGTTCACTAGCACCTTCGTCAAATGTCTTTGGGACAATGACGGGTATCGATGGGCCCGATTATGTAGGAGGTTTTGCCTCAATGCGGACATGATAATTTTGATTGATATGAGTTGCTTTACTATGATGGACCGAGTTTTAAAAACCCATGGATTACGAGTTTTTGGGTACTACATCCCAGATTCATGTCAACAAACCATTGGGTCGAGATTTTTGCCCATTAATAATCTCATGGATAGAGAAATTGAACCACACCCGCCCTAAGTTAGTAGAGTAAAAAATCATTGTGATTCGAGTTTCAGGTACCCATTGCCATCTTGAGCTAGAAGACATAAAAAATCTTAGGACCTGTTTGTTTCCACTCAATTTTAGCTAACTAATTAAAACTATTTAGGACAATTGCATTACTGTCCTTCTTTTCAATTCTAACTGCATGTTTACCCCTATTTTTTTAATAACTTTATATGTTTGTCCTTGTTTTCAAACCTAAGCTATAGTCTACCCCGTTTCTCAATACCGTGAGCTTGTTCATCAGGTAATGGACGCTGGGAACAATTCTAAGGGGGTGTTTAGTTCAAAAAAATACAAAATGCCAACTATTTTAGTTTGGTGAAATGCAAAATGCCAAAATTTTTAGGGACATATGTTTAGTTCCATCCACAATGCAGAATTTATTATCCTCATAAGAGCCTCTTGAGGCTCTTTCTGGTTTTTTTTGGCCTCTTGAGGCCAAAATCTATAATGGAGAATAACCAACTTTTTGGAAAAAAAATTTGCATGGTGTTTAGTTAATTTTACAAAATGATGGACCGACCCATTTTTTTTGAAAAAAAGGTATAACAATAAACACCCCCTTTGGAATGTTGTGCTAATCTGTACTAACTTAATTTGATTCCGAGATTCTGTGCCTAAACGAACGAGGAGTTGAAAATAAACCTTGGTATAGAAAAAATATTGGAAAAAAAGAAAAAGACAAAAAATACCCGTATATCAAGAATGCACCCGACAAGGCGACAAGCCGACATGTTTCGATTCGGAAAAAGGGATCGAGGAACAGGTGCCGCTTGGGCATTGGGAGCGCGACGGAAGTTGGTCAGCGTGCTGGCGGCTGGGGCGCGGCGGGCGAGTGGCGCAGCTCGAGATCCGGCAGCGGGCTGGCGGTAGGGCGCGCTGAGCGGATTAGGCGGGTGCCCTGAGTGGTGGCCAGCGCGGCGGGCCTGCACGGCGCGCGCGTGGCCACGCGTGGCTGTACTGCGCGGTGCAGCGGGCCGGCCGGACGGGCGCGGCTGGGGCCTCCTTGAGCGGCGTGGCCCTGACCGAAACCACCGAAGCAAAGGTAACTTCCGGTTCCCACACAAGCACTCACACCTTGCAGCTAGGGCAACTTATTGGGTCCCCAAAGAGAACGGCACTAGAAGGTTGGATCTAAGCGGGTGATAGCATGGATAGCTTCGGGGTAGCCAGGAGAGCAGCAGGGAGGTGATTATTGGAGAGATTTGGGCATGGTGGTGGATTTGGGCAGCAGGCGGGGCTGCTGTACGCTGTGCAACATGAAGAACATAGGAGATAGGAAGTGGGGAACAATACACAAAGAGGGAGTTAGTTCCAGTGCTGGTAACTACTACTACGATAGAGTGCTTATGTGTTGGCCTTGCCGTTGACCAGCTAGTGTTAGGACATTTATTTTGGTGGTGAAGTACTAGTACTAGTATTTGCTACTACTCACGTAGGACCAAACAGATGTTAGAAATTTTAATTTGTTATTAGCTAATTATTAACTAGTAATGGCACACTTTGGACAATATATAATATACAAAATAATTAGTAATGAAGTACCGAGGCCTGGAGCGGTGCGTCTTCCTGGGAACATGGCAGGAGAAGCGACAAGAGGGCGCACCGCTTTCTGTGACATGGAAACGATTGGGTAAATGTATTTCTTGGCCTTCATCCTTTTGTGCAGTATGCTCAATTGCTCATGTTTGTAGGATTAGCTGGGTTATCAAGCATGCTATGAATTGTAGGCCAAATGAAACCACATAAAACTTGTTCTGGTTCGGGCACATTGGAGCTTGCCAGATGGGGGTCCAAAGACATATAGAAAAAGGGAAACCTTGAGTACAATTGTTGACAACCATGATTACATGGTGTTGAAGTTGGTAGATTTCTTTGTTGAAAGCTTTGTGGGGGGGGGGGGAGGGGGTCAAAGCAGTACATTTCTTTGTGGCGAGCACAGGAGGATGAATCTATTGAGATTATCATATTACATCCGACGAACTCTTGTAAAAAAACCCCAATGCACAAACTGGACGCAGAGATATCTGGACAAGTTATACTCTTCTACCAAGTACACTACCACATGTTGTACTATTAAGTTACTTCTTTTGCTCGCTGTTTACAGGAATCTGGCAAAGAACAAAGGCTCCTGGTCATTGGTGTGAGTTGTAGGATAGATCCCTTTCAGTATAGTAAGCTTTGGTTTGTGATATATTAACTACTGCTAGTCAGCTGCAGGGCTCTATCATAGTCAATAAGAACCTTAATTTACTATAATTTGTTTTATAGGATTCTAATAAGGAATATTCATCATCAAATGCCGACGAAAGCGAAACAACTGAAAGTGAAGAGGAAGAGGGAGATGCAAATAAAGAGGACCAACATAGTGATGATTCTGCACAGGAGGGAGAGGGAGATGATGATGCAAAGGTGCAGGCATCTCAACCTCAGCGTCGTCCCCGGAGAAAGAGGACAATCACACGGTGGCCAGAAGAGATAGTTGTCACGGAGCTCACGGAGACTGGGATGCCCAAAGAGGTGGCAGCCCAGGCTAGAATGAGGAAGCTTGCTGGTCTAATTGCTTTACAAAGGATATCCTTGGTCATGTCATCATTCTCTCTACTAAGTGAAGACAACAAGATGAGTTTGTTTAATGATTGTGTCCAGCCTTGGTTGGAGTTTACAGAAGAGTTTAAGGTTATGGCTTGTAAGAAAATGATGCAGATGGTAGCCAAAAGTTGGAGAACCCACAAAAGTGAGCTAGTACGCTATTATGTCAGGAAAGGTTTGAATGCCAGGGTGAAGCACACATACATTCCTCAACAAGATTGGGAAGATTTTGTGACACTAAAGCAGGGCGAACTTGCAAAGGAAGAAAGTGCGTGGTTCAAGAAGCCTCGGGAGAGGAACAAGCATGACCACCGTCTGGGGACAGGAGGGTATGCTGGGAAAGCGGCACAGTGGGAGCAAGAGGATAGGGAATTAGGCGCTGAAGGCATCCCTAGTCCTTGGGACCAATTTCCTGGCCGCTCTAGGAATTTCATGCGTGCACGGGGTAAATTGGTTATATCAGAAGGTGAAGCTTTTGGGCGAGCAAGGATGATGACATTCTCCCTCAGGAAATTGTAAAGAAGCAAGCAGAAATTGAGGCTTCAGGGGCCATTTTGGTCAGGGATAAAGATGTGCTCACACAGGCCTTGGGACAACCAGAACAGATAGGGCACATGCGTGGTTTGTCTAGTTCCATTTGTTGGAAGTTTTGGCAGGATTGCACCAGCATGTATAGAAAGAGGAAGCGTTCAAATGATGTGGATGTGGAAGCCATTAAAGAACAAGTGACACTTGAAATTACCGAGAAGGTTACTGAGAAGGTCACAAATGATATCATAGCCAGGCTACGTGCACAAGGAGTGAATTTGAGCTCACCTTCCAACACCCCTCCCTCTACAGGTGGTAAGAGCAGCAGCTGTGCCTCAGCCTCAGATGCAGTCTGTGATTCTAAGTTGGATAGAATTGGTGGAACTTCAGATCCAGAAGGTATAGGGCATACACCTTGTACACTTGTACTCATCAACCGTGAAGGTTATCAGGTGGAGGTAGCAACGGGTCGGTTATTCCCAAACAAAACTTTGCTATATTTAGTTCGAGTAGAGGAGGGATACACCATTGTACATATTGATTTTGTATATCCAGAACATGAGGGCCATCTGCTGATTCCGCGCCCAAGCAATGGGTCAAGAACTCTGTGTACAAAAGGATCCAATGGAGGAGGCAGTGGATTGTGGTATCACCACAGGTGTTCGCTTCTCAAATCTCGTCAAAACCTCCAACACCTGGGTCAGCCAAAAGCAATCTAAATGTCCTTGGTGTACTCAATGTTTCATCCTCACTATATGATAAGGCGAATGACTCTACTGTAACAAACTTTGCTTCCATGGCACTTGAACAACCTAAGCTCACAAAGCCTCCAACTGCACCTTCTAGAGCATGCAAGAGTGACACCAAACCGGATCGAAAGGTGGTTTTCAAGCAGAAGCAGCCAGCAGCCCCTAGAGCAGGCAATGACACCAAACTAGATCAGAAGGAGCTTGTCAAGCAGAAGCAGCAGCCAACAGCCCCTAGAGCTGCCAATGACACCAAACTGGATCAGCAGTTGTTTGTCAAGCAGAAGCAACACGTGGCGCAACACGCCAAATCGTCTAAAAAAGCGCCTGCGAGTTGTGTTTGGGGACAGTTACCCAACCTCGACTTCCTGTTTGGACAGCAAATGCTAACAGCAACAGAAGTTGATAAGGCAGGACCTGGATGTGTTGCTCTTCATGCCCACTACATGAATGCACGTGCACAGATTAGGAAAACCCTGTTATTTGCTATGGTCACGCACGAGCATTTTTTGAATTAATTAGAAACTGAGCAATTCCCTGTGGGGATTTGAAGATATCTTTGACCTCTTCACACTAGATGCATTGGATATGTCCATTCTTCGTTACTTGACGTTGTAAGTACAATTTCTTATATTTTCAGTCTCATCCATTGTTAGCTATGGATTCTCATCATATATTTCCTTGCTAAATTGCTTTTGTATGCTCTTTATTCCTAGATGTCTGATTGTAGAAGGTAGGGACACATCTGTCCCAGTTGGCCTTCTTGATCCATATGCATTGTCGATAGAAAGCTTGACCAGGTCTAGAGATTTTAGCATGCTGTTGACAGTTCTTAAGTATCAATTTTAATTATCAAATAAACAAGAGAAAGGACCAATATACAAACAACACTTAGAATTAGGGTTTGATCTGACAGAATTCCACGAGTTTTGTTGTTTATCTGTTTCTACAGGGGGTTATCAGGAAATAAGGAAGAAAGGCCCACATGTCGGGATTACATAGAGATATCAACGCACCGTGCAATTTTCTACCATCTAGAAGACTCCAGAAGCCATGGGAACAAAGCGGAGGATGAAAGGGGCCTGGCCCAGGGCGCTCGCCCCCTCCTAGATGCCAATCAGAACTCTTTTCGCAGACGACGCTCCACCGACCTAAAGGATCAAAGATAACCGTCCAATCAATGTCGGTTTGATCCAACGGCTCACGTTCACTTGAGGGGACTATATATCCAGACCCCCTGGCCCTTGGAGGAGACAAGTTCATCATAGAGTTGAGAGGAGCCCTCGAAGGAATACCTCTCCTCTAAAATTTCTTTTAGGCTTAGCATCCAATGTAAGTAGAAATAGATCTTATAGTTTCTACTAGATTGAGAGAGATATAGTGGAGGTGTAGATCGGAGGAAGCCTGGCCTATCGGTGTCTACATCGAGTTTGTACCTGCGGTGTCAAGTTCTCCTAACCCGAAGCTTGCTCCTAGGATTCTTCAGTATTTCGACTTCTAAATTCTAGTAAGTTCTTATTTTATTGTTCTTTGGTTTATGAGTTTACTTTAATCTCTTCGCGTAGAGTTTAGAGTAATCATCTCTAGCGTAGACGTGGTGTTTGGGCTAGGATACTCATAGATATTCCCTGACTAGCTAGACCGTGGTAGTAGCGAGGAACGTGACATTTTCGAGTTACCTTTGCAGACCATATCTCGTTAGTAGGAAGGATAGGGTTTATAGGTCCGGGTTGAACATCCTTTGTGGTGTCTAGATTCCGTTAGCCTCCCCAATAGAACAGTAGATCATCCTTACCAAGGTTAGAAGGAGATTACGGTTGTAGTCTTCTCTATTTATCACTCACATCGAGAAACATTCTTTGTAGCCTAAAGGGTTAGTAGTAATAGACCAGGTTAGTCAGATGCACTCTTTCTCCTAGTGGTAAAAAAATAAATACGATACTCTAGATAACCTCCCGGGTGAAGTGCTCACCGATATCCGTGCGCTTGCGGATCCATTCCTTATTGCGTTCCCAAATATCAACAAGCATTTCTGGCACCGTTGCCGGGGTGAAAGACGGTTTGGTGAGATAACCTTGACTCTTACTACTAGCTTGTATCTGTACTTTTATCTTTTCTTATCTTTTGTATTCCTTATTTATTTTCTTTACTCTTACCTTATGAAAAACCAAGATTCTAAATCAATCTACCAATTTGCAACACCTTCGGAAACTGACCTTTTACCATGGGAGTCATCACAACCTATCCATACATCCTAGTATAAGTTAAATTCTAGGTTGATTGCCATGATTCAAAATCTATCTTTTTCGGGAAAGGAAGACAAAAACCCTTACCTTCATATTAGAGATTTTGAACAAACATGTGATTGTCTTCGCATTGAAGGCATTTCTGATAAAACTTTATGTTGGAAGCTTTTTCCTTTTTCTTTAAGAGGAGATGCTAGACAATGGTACAGTCAGAAGGTAAGTCAACAACGAGGTGAATGGGGAGTTTTACGAGCCAACTTTTGTCTAGATTTTTATTCCCTCGACCGTATCGGCGACCTTAGACTCGAAGTCCTATCTTTTAAACAAAAAGATAATGAAACTTTGGGAAAATCCTGGAAACGTTTTTCTTTTAGAATCTGGTCCAAACCTTAATCTTGAAGACCCTGTTCTTTTATTTCACTTTTTTCAAGGTCTTCAGAAAGATCATAAACAAATGCTACATACAATGTCTAGAGGTTCTTTCTTTCGCATCCCTACTAATGAGGCTAGAGTGATCCTAGATAGAATCCTAGAAGCTGAGATGGATAATACCCTTCATGATGAAACCCACGACGCTGAAGTAGACACTCTGCCAAATTCTTCATCTACTTTAGCTATCCCAATTTTTGAGCCACAAAAGGAAGAAATTCCACCACCGGACTTCATGCTGGATATAGAATCTAATCTTTTTGCCGATTTTGGAAACATCTTAAACTACCATTCTACTAACAGACCCCAAAACGACCATCTTAGCATTTGTTTGCCAACTGAATATCAATTGAGAGAGCTTATCTCAGTCATGAGTAGCGAGTGGTTGGAGGAATCAGAGCTTTCCTCTGATGTGATCCGTTTGGACACACCCTCTATAACTATACGCTGTGCTTATGATTCTGATCGATTTGATGCTATCCATAATCCTGTTGTGGGGATCAACATCATGTCTGAATCTTTTGCACTTAAATTTTTTAAAAATCTTGTCTTAACCCCCACAACAAAGGTCATAAAGGAATCTTCGGGGCGATTAGTCCCCAGTCTTCGAATTATTAATGTCCTACCTCTTATGATAGAAGGCTCCATGGTTCATTTGAACATCTATATCTTTGATACATGGGACTTCGACCTGTTGATAGGACAACCTTTTAGAAGACTCCTTTATGAGGGTCATACTGGAAAGCTACACATTTCTTTTGGAAAAACCTTTAAATTCCCAATAACAATTTCACACTCCTTAAATAATAAGGCCGAGTCATATCTTTTGCCTGATCCTATGGAGGAGGTAAAGGCTGCATCTCTAGAGCTTTTAGATGAACCAGACTTAGAAGATGAAACTCCTTTCTTCACAGAAGAAGAAGTTGAACCTTCTGAACCTGAACCATTAGATGAGTTTGCAGAAACACCTAGACCTCCCATAGAGCTTAAAACTTTACCACCCGGTCTTATCTATGCTTTCCTAAACAATAATCCAGAGTTTCCTGTGATCATTAGTGATAAACTCACTCAGGAGCAAACTCTGAGATTGATGACCATTCTTGAGAAACATCACTCAGTTTTCGGCTACTCACTCCAAGATCTTACAGGAATCAGTCCTATGATTTGTACCCATCGTATTCCGACAGATCCTTCTGTTTCACCTTCTCGAGAGCCTCAACGTAGACTTAACAACACTATGAGAGAGGTAGTTAAAAAGGAAGTTATAAAGTTGCTACATGCAGGGATTATATATCCTGTGCCGCACAGTGAGTGGGTAAGCCCAGTTCAAGTTGTGCCTAAAAACGGAGGCATGACTGTTATTATTAATGAAAAGAACGAGCTAATTCCGCAACGCACCGTCACAGGATGGCGGATGTGCATAGACTATAGAAAACTAAATAAAGCCACAAGAAAGGATCATTTCCCTTTACCTTTCATAGATGAGATGCTAGAGCGATTAGCAAACCATTCGTTCTTCTATTTCTTAGATGGATATTCAGGGTATCACCAGATCCCGATCCATCCCGATGATCAAAGCAAAACCACTTTTACATGCCCATATGGAACCTATGCTTACCATAGAATGTCTTTTGGGTTATGTAATGCACCAGCTTGTTTTCAAAGATGCATGATGTCTATATTTTCTGATATGATTGAAGAGATTATGAAAGTTTTCATGGATGATTTCTCTGTTTATGGAAAAACTTTTGATAGTTGTCATGAAAACTTAGACAAGGTTTTGCAAAGATGTGAAGAAAAGCACTTAGTCCTTAATTGGGAAAAATGTCATTTTATTGTTAGGGAAGGAATAGTGCTGGGACACCTAGTGTCTGAAAGAGGTATTGAGGTAGACAAAGCTAAAATTGAAGTAATTGAACAACTACCTCCACCTGTGAACATAAAATGAATTCGAAGCTTTCTTGGCCATGCTGGTTTTTATTGTAGATTCATAAAAGATTTCTCATTCATTGCTAGACCACTTACTCTCTTGCTAGCCAAGGATGCTCCTTTCGAATTTGATAATGCATGTCTAACATCTTACAATTTATTAACGAAAGCACTCATCTCTGCACCAATCATTCAACCCCCTGATTGGTCGTTGCCTTTTGAAATTATGTGTGATGCTAGTGATTATGTTGTGGGGGCAGTTTTGGGACAAACTAAAAATTAAGAAGCATCATGCAATTGTTTATGCCACTAAAACTTTGTCAGGAGCTCAATTTAATTATGCAACCACTGAAAAAGAGCTTCTGGCTGTTGTCTTTGCCATTGATAAATTTAGATCTTATTTAGTTGGAGCTAAAATAATTGTTTACATTGATCATGCTGCACTAAAATATTTGCTCACTAAAAAAGATGCTAAACCTCGCCTGATTAGATGGATCTTATTACTCCAAGAATTTGATTTAGAAATAAAAGATAAAAAGGGAGTAGAAAATTCTGTTGCTGATCACTTGTCTAGAATGTATTTTAAGAGTCCACAGGAAACCCCCATCAATGATTCACTCCGGGACGACACGCTCTACGGGATTAACAAGTCTGACCCCTGGTATGCAGATATTGTTAATTTTATGGTTTCAGGGTATGTACCACCTGGAGCAAACAAGAAGAAGCTTATTCAAGAAAGTCGTTCACATATATAGGATGAGCCATACCTCTTCCGGGTATACTCTGATGGCTTACTTAGGAGGTGTGTGACCACTGAGGAAGGACGGAAGATCATCGACAGATGTCATTCATCACCATATGGAGGTCATTATGGAGCATTCCGTACACATTCAAATATCTGGCCGTGTGGATTCTACTGGCCTACAATGTATGAAGACACGAAGCAATATATCAGAAGATGTGGGCCATGTCAAAGGCACGGAAACATAAACACAAGAGATGCCATGCCACTCACCAACAACCTTCAGATTGAGCTCTTTGATGTCTAGGGAATAGATTACATGGGTCCAGTTCCCCCATCAAAAAAGTGTGAGTACATCTTGGTGGCAGTTGATTACGTCTCCAAGTGGGTAGAGGCACTACCTTGCAAGTATGCCGACAATATCAGTTCAAAGAGGATGTTTGAAGAAATTATATTTCCAAGATTTGGAGTTCCCAGAGTAGTGATAAGTGATGGAGGAGCACACTTCATCGACAAATGCTTCAAGCAATATCTATCAAAACATGGAATCCGTCACAACGTCGCTACCCCCTATCATCCTCAGACAAGTGGCCAAGTAGTGACTTCCAACAAGCAAATCAAGAATATTCTTCAGAAGACAGTGAATGAAATGGGAACGGCATGGAAAGACAAGTTACCCGATGCACTCTGGGCATACCGGACAGCATACAAGACCCCAATTGGAATGTCTCCATACCAATTGGTGTACGAGAAGACTTGCCACCTACCGGTTGATTTAGAATTCAAAGCACACTGGGCCATAAAGAGATGGAATATGGACCTAGATGTCGCTGGAAAGCATAGAAGAATGCAACTATCAGAATTGGAAGAATGGCGAGAGAAATCATATCACAATTCAAACATCTATAAGAAAGAGTCAAAAGGTGGCATGCCAAGAGAATCAAGAAGATGGAGTTCGCAGCCAGAGATAAGGTATTACTTTTTAATTCTAGGGTGAAGCTTTTCGGGCATGGAGAACTCCGGAGTAAATGGGAAGGACCATTCAAGGTAATCAATTCATCATCCCACGGAGCTATCACACTTCAAAATGATGAAGGTACATTATTCAAGGTAAATGGTCAATATCTTAAATCATTTTTAGTGCCCAATAAAGAATTAGAAGAAATAGACGTAATTCATTTTTACGTTCCTATGGAGAATTAGAGCCTGACCTTTTTAATCTGACGTTTTTGGGTCATACATATAAGTCTGCATCTAGAAACACGCTCGAGGAAGCGGGCCCGTAGAGGATCCAGAGAGAGAGTGGGCGCCCTGATCAGGTGGGCGGGCGCCCAGCTCCTGACCCCTCTCGGTCCCGATTTCCTCCGTTATGGAAAACACACTTATGGTAATCTGAATAATCCCTCAGATGGAAAGTTTCTCACGCACATCGACGGGAGCAACCCGAACAACCCCTAGAGGCACTTTTTGACCCCTATATAAATAGACCCCTGACATCAGTTTTCAAACACCAATCCACCCAAGCCTTCTCTTCTTCTTCAATTAGAGCTTGTTTAGTCCCTCGCTGCTCCAACGGCTGAGAAGTTCCACGATGATTGGGAAGTCGTCCCCTTCAACCTCAACATGGAGCCTGAGGAAGACCCCGACGCCCGTGCTCTCGTCTCGGCCAACACAGAGCGACAGCTAGAAGCCATGCCATTATGCCAGCTCAGCTCTGCCCAATCCTATCATGCTCAACCAGTTCTCACCGCACCGTCACAACCCCTACTCCTCAAGGGATCATCATCCAAGATGAAGACCACCATCAAGGTGCCAACAGGCACGAGGATCCTTCCACCCAGACCCAATGAGAGGGTTGTTGGAGTCAAGACCAACCGGAGCAGCGAGATCAGTAGCATTCGCTACACTACGGAGGAGGAGAGGCCTTACTTCGAAGGGATTAGAGCAGCCAAAGTCCGTTTCATCCCTCCAAAGGCAGCCCCGAAGCACGCTCTCAATGTTTTCGAGACACCTCCTAAGCGTCGCAAGACCATTGTAGATATTGATGAGGACGTTCGCAGGCTAGACAGAGTTATCATAGACCTCTAGTCCTCGGTTAATTCCCTCACTAGGCAGCTCTCTAACCACAACACCGTTATACTAGGCCTTAGGCAGGATCTTGCCAGTGCCAATAAGAAGATCAAGGAATTTGAGCGCCGCTAAATTATCTAGATTAGATCTTGAGGCAATGCATCTTAGTTATTTATCTTTAAATTCGGTTTAGGTTTACTATTATCATCAGTTTGCTAGTATTATCGTCAGTTTGCTACTAGTTATTTGTAATAAATGCCTCAAGATTAATAAAGATTATTATTATTATGTCTTGTGTGTCTCTACTTTATTTTTGTGCAAGAAAGCAGAAAACAAGTATGGGGGAGATCCCTCAACATGCCAAACACACTTCGACTACACCACTCCACGATTCAGGTACACACTCTGCACACTTACCTTATACATTGTCGAGGGTATCAGTAAGGGGTACCCTCGGCGATGCGCATTATGAGATTGCCCGTACGCAGGTTGGGACCCTCAATTCGACGCTCTAATCTTACGTATGCGCCGCAATCGACGGCCGCAACCTCGAAGACGGAAATAGCGTCGAGCGAATCGATCAGGCGTCGAGCGCCGGTTACCGTCGAATACGGAACAAGCTCACGCGAACCGGGGGGCGTCGAGCGCAAGGACGCCGTCCGCCGGCTGACGCGCGCACGCGGGCCGGAGCATTAAATGCGCCTGATGCTTCCCCACCTAACACACAGGTCACGGGAGGCGTGATAGGGAACAGGCTTCCGTCCCATCAATCTTTTTGCAGCTTTCCCGCCGAACGACCCAGGGCATGGCAGGGCGCGGGAAATAAGGATGGGACGTCTAATCGGGACCCCCTCGAGACGTCTAAAGTCAGCGCTCTGGATATCAGCGCAATGTACGGGGTCTGACCCTCGACCAGACAGAGATCCATCCAGGGGACGGGTTGGGCGTCGACTGACTACATCCCAACCACTCCGCCGGATTTGCCGCCGGATCGTACAAGCGTGCACCCGTCGAACCAATCCAAGACGGCGCGCAGAGCAGAATGAAGGGGCACGCGTGATCATCACCAGGCTATTAAGACGGGACGGCTCGAGGTCATGCCGGTACGGAAGCCTCGAGTAGGTCAGCGCTCCATGCTGCTATCGACTCCTATTCTGACGCCTATACATGTACCCTGGGTCTCTCCTTGGAACTATAAAAGGAGGGACTCAGGAATAGAACGACACAAGACCACGCTCATACGTAGTAGAGCACGACACTTCATACCACGCTTGTATTCACCCCTGTACAAGCACTTAGGTGCAAGATAATACAAACTCTCCCCCCGCTGGACGTAGGGCCTTCTCTTGCCCGAACCAGGATAAATCTCTGTGACTTCTTGCATCACCATCTGGGAAAGGGAGCACGCATACAAATTTACTCGTTGGTGTGACCCCCCGGGGGGAAAACACCGACAGTTGGCGCGCCAGGTAGGGGTCCTGCGTGTTTTTCATCGATTTCCCACTCTTTTCCAGATGGCCACTCTTGCCTCGCCGTTTCCGCGCTCCACGGTGATTTGGTTTGGGAGTCTCGAGTTCATGTCTACGGGCTCCGGCTACGACATGATCTTGCTCTCAGTCAGAGGACCAGGAGGAGCCCGCGTTGCGCCAGCACGGTTGAAGGTCCCGAGACGCCCTCACCACCACGCCTCCCCGCCTAAGAAGAGGCGCGGACAGCACCACCGCGGCCCCTCTGCCTCATCACGACCAACAACTCGTGCGAGGCAGGAAGTGGGCCGCAAGTCGGCAGCACTGTGTGGCGGAGCAACAAGTGCGACGACTCAGCACCGCGCAACGACGGGAGGGGACGTGTCTCGCGCGCTCTCCCCCACCGCTGCTAGGCTACTTCCACACGGGTTGTTCACTCCAAGAGCGGCACTGCCATTCGGATTGGACAACGCCGCGGCGTCGCTCGCCAGAGCAATATGCCCAAACACCCGGACGCACGTGGAAAGACCAACGGTCCTCCCACGTGGCTCGGAAGCGCAGCGGCCAGCGTCCGAGCTGCCGGACCTTTCCCGGGTACGAAGCCTTCGTCGTCTAGGCCCCGGACGTTACACGATCACCTCCCTCAGGCAGCGATTGCAGGAGGAGGGGCGTGGGTGTTTCTACGCCGCCGAGCCAGACTCCGACTCCGAGACTGATAGCTACGACCCTACGAGGGAATGCTATCATATCGACAGAGCGGTAGAAACTACCGATGAGACACAGGATGCCGCTGCGGGTGGTCGAGCCCCCGCGGCACGAGAAGACCCCAGGACGCCTGGGAACGACGGACAAGTCGACCCTTTCCCACAAGAAGACAAGGCTACACAGCTAGCGCAGTGCGAGAGCTCAAGATGAAGTTCGACGAAGACCGAGAGCGCCTCATTTTGCTCGAGCAAATCCTCGAACAAGACCTGCCCTACCCGCCGGGCGGAAGTGTCCTCAGACGCGCACGAGAGGTCCATCGACAAATCGTCGGAGACGCGGAACCAGAGCAACCTGTCAGCCGATTCCCTCGAGCGGGCCAGAATGTAGTAGCGGCAACCATGTTGCTACGAAACATGCCAGAGCCTTCGAACTCCCAAGCCCGACGCATCCGAGACGAGGTACAGACTCTGCTACAGGTAGCGGCGGTTCAACAACCCGAAAGCTCGGCTTCTCGACGATGAGGAGCTGCCACTGAAAAGCGCGACGAGCGGCCTCAAAACGAAAAGGAGGTATCAGTTCATCAACAGCCTCCTCCTCGAGGCAGAAAGACCGCACTCATTCTCCCCATCGACAATCAGCGTTGACACGACGCGCGGCCTGACATCGAGGGGAATCGACGCCGTCGGTATGGAGACGTGGAAGAGCGCGGTTACAGTGCACACCGCGGTGGGAGGTACGACAGCGACGAAGATCGGGTGGCCCCCGAGCCACCGGGCCCACGGGTTTTCAGCAGGGCGATCCGCTGCACACCCCTGCCCAGTCCGTTTCGACCCCCGACCAGCATCGCAAAGTACAACGGCGAAACCAAGCCAGAATTATGGTTAGCCGATTTTAGGCTAGCCTGTCAGTTCGGGGGAGCTCGAGGAGACGATCGAGCTATCATCAGGCAACTCCCGCTCTTCCTCTCCGACACCACCCGTCGATGGCTCGAGGAACTCCCCGCCGATGAGATCCACAACTGGGTTGACCTGGTCAGAGTCTTTGAGGGTAACTTCAAAGGGACCTACATACGGTCAGGGAACTCGTGGGACCTCAGCAAGTGTAAACAGAAGTCAGGAGAAACTCTCCGAGAGTATGCTCGACGCTTCTCAAAGCAGCGCACTGAGCTGCCGCACATCCCTGACCACGACGTCATCTTGGCGTTCGTCTCGGGCACCACCAGTCGAGACTTGGTGCGGGAATTAGGTCGCAATCGACCCCAGACCGTCGACGAGCTGATGGACGTAGTAGCCAACTACGCGGCAGGGGAGGAGGCAGTCGGCGCCTTTTTCAGCTCTGAAGGAAGAAAAGGCAAACAGCCCATCGATGAAGATGGGACGCCCGGTCGAGGCCTCAAGAAAAATAAAAAGAAGCAGAAGGCACATCAGTTCCACCGGGAAGATTCCGATGACAACCTTGTCGCCGCCATGGATCGAAAGAAACCTTGAGGCCCTCCAGATGGGGGCATCTTCGACAAGATGTTGGAGGAACCGTGCCCTTACCATAAGGGAGGCGCCAACCACAAGCTCAAGGACTGTCACATGCTGAAAAAGCATTTCGACGGTCTGGGGTTCAAAAAAGATGCGCGTGACGACTCCAAGAAAGAGAAGGGTGGCAGCAAGGAGGACAACAAAGATGACGACGGCTTCCCCGCCGTCCACGACTGCTACATGATCTATGGCGGACCCTCGACTCAATTAACCACGAGGCAGCGCAAAAGGGAGCGTCGTGAGGTCTTTGCGGCAAGAATGGCGGTGCCCCAGTACCTTAGCTGGTCAAGCACTCCTATCACTTTCGACCGAGAGGACCACCCCGACAAGGTAGTCGCCCCAAGCGTCTACCCGCTCGTCGTCGACCCCATCATCATCAACACCCGGCTCTCGAAAGTGCTGATGGATGGTGGCAGCAGCCTCAACATCATCTACCTCGAGACACTTGACCTCCTCGGCATAGATAGAGGGAAGCTCCAACCAAGCGCCGACGGTTTCCATGGCGTCGTGCCAGGGAAAAAGGCACTGCCAGTAGGTCGAATTGACTTACCGGTCTGCTTCGGCACGGCGGCCAACTTTAGGAAGGAAACCCTCACCTTTGAGGTGGTTGGATTCCGAGGCACGTACCACGCCATCATCGGACGCCCGGGCTACGCCAAGTTCATGGCTATACCCAACTACACCCACTTGAAGCTGAAGATGCCCGGTCCCAAAGGTGTCATCACTGTCAGTTCCTCCTTCGAGCACGCGTACGAGTGCGATGTCGAGTGCATCGAGTACGGGGAGGCGGTCGAGAGCTCCACCGAGCTCGTCGCGAAGCTCGAGGCCCTGGCCGCTGAGGCTCCAGAGCCTAAGCGCCACGCGGGCAGCTTCGATGCGGCAGAAGGAACCAAGAAGATCCCGCTCGACCCCAACAACTCCGACGGAAAAGTGCTGACGATCAGCACCGACCTCCACCCCAAATAGGAAGCCGTGCTCGTCGACTTTCTCCGTGCGAATGCCGACATGTTTGCATGGAGTCCCTGGGACATGCCAGGCATACCGAGGGAAGTCGCCGAGCACTCCTTGGAGATTCGAGCCGGTTCCAAGCCAGTGAAGCAGCGGTTGCACCGATTCGACGAGGAGAAGCGCAAGATCATCGGCGAGGAAATCCACAAGCTTTTGACGGCCGGATTCATCAAGGAGGTTCACCATCTCGACTGGTTAGCAAACCCTGTATTAGTCAAGAAAAAGAATGGGAAAATGAGGATGTGTGTCGATTATACTAGTCTAAATAAAGCATGTCCAAAAGTTCCTTTTCCATTGCCACGTATTGATCAGATTGTCGATTCTACCGTGGGATGTGAAACCCTTTCTTTCCTTGATGCATATTCTGGTTACCACAAAATAAAAATGAAGGAGTCCGACCAGCTCGCGACCTCTTTCATCACACCTTTTGGGATGTATTGCTACGTGACCATGCCATTTGGGCTTCGAAACGCGGGAGCCACGTACCAACGTTGCATGCTCCACGTATTCGGGGAACACATAGGGTCAACTGTCGAGGCCTATGTCGACGACATTGTCGTCAAGTCAAAGCGACGAGGGGACTTGATCCAGGACCTCGAGATCGCTTTTAGCTGCTTACGCACCAACCAGATCAAGCTCAATCCCGAGAAATGCGTTTTTGGCGTACCTCGAGGCATGCTCCTAGGCTACATCGTTTCGCAGCGCGGCATCAAGGCCAACCCCGAGAAAGTCTCGGCCATCACAAGGATGGGGCCGATCCGAGACATCAAGGGTGTGCAGAGAGTCACGGGATGCCTGGCGGCTCTGAGCCGCTTCATCTCGAGACTAGGAGAAAAGGCGTTACCATTGTACCGACTCCTGAACAAGGTCGAGCGCTTTTCTTGGACCCCCGAGGCCGAGGAAGCACTCGAAAGACTGAAGAAGACACTGACCTCGGCACCAGTCCTGGTCCCACCTCAACCTGCAGAGCCACTACTCCTCTACGTCGCATCAATAACTTAGGTCGTCAGTGCGGCAGTGGTGGTTGAAAGACAAGAGGAGGGTCATGCGCTGCCGGTCCAAAGGCCAGTCTATTTCATCAGTGAGGTGCTTTCGGAGACCAAGGCGCGTTACCCCCAAATCCAGAAGCTGATCTACGCCGTAATCCTCGCCCGCCGCAAGCTACAGCATTACTTCCTCGGTCACCCGATCACGGTGGTTTCGTCTTTCCCCTTGGGCGAGATAATCCAGAGCAAGGAGGCCACGGGAAGAATAGCTAAGTGGTCGGTCAAGCTCATGAGTGAGACTCTCACTTACGCGCCTCGGAAGGCCATCAAATCACAAGCCCTGGTGGACTTCGTCGCGGAATGGACGGACTCCCAGCTTCCCCCGACTCAGGTCCAGGCGGAGCTGTGGACAATGTATTTCGACGGGTCACTCATGAAAACTGGGGCCGGGGCCGGCCTGCTGTTCATCTCACCCTTGGGCGTCCACATGAGGTACATAATCAGGATTCATTTTGCTGCATCTAACAATGTCGCAGAATATGAGGCCCTCGTCAATGGTCTCAAGATCGCTATCGAGTTAGGAGTCCGACGCCTCGACGTCCGAGGTGACTCCCAACTCGTCATCGACCAGGTAATGAAAACCTCGAGCTGCCACGACCCGAAAATGGAAGCGTACTGCAAAGAAGTCCGTCGACTCGAGGACAAATTCCATGGTCTCGAGATTGTCCATGTCGCCCGACGCTACAACGAGGCAGCCGACGAACTCGCCAAGATCGCATCGACTCGAGGCACGGTGCCACCTGACGCGTTCCCGAGAGATCTCCACGAGCCGTCCGTCGACTTAGGCTCGGGGGCTGGCATCGACGTTGCTCCCACCCAATCGACTAACACCGTCGACACGCTCTTGATGGCGGCTGAAGTAATGGAGGTAGAACGGCAGCCTGGTCGACCGTTCGACTGGCGCACACCGTTCCTCGACTGCCTAGTCCGCGGTGAGCTGCCGGAGGATCGGTCAGAGGCCCGTCGTATCGCTCGACGGGCCAAATCATATGTGATCTATGGCGAAGATCATGAGCTATATCGACAAAGCCCGACGGGGGTCTTACAGCGCTGCATCACCGTGGAAGAAGGCCGAAAACTCCTCGAGGACCTACACTCGGGGGCTTGCGGCCACCATGCTGCCCCACGGACCCTTGTAGGGAACGCTTTTCGACAAGGCTTCTACTGGCCGACGGCCGTGGCAGATGCCATCGAGCTCGTACGCTCGTGTCATGGGTGCCAGTTCTACGCCAAGCAGACGCATCTGCCCACCCACGCTCTTCAGATGATCCCCATCACCTGGCCGTTTGCGGTGTGGGGTCTCGATTTAGTAGGACCTCTGCAAAAGGCGAAAGGAGGGTACACCCATTTGCTGGTGGCCATTGACAAGTTCTCCAAATGGATCGAGGCTCGACCCATCACCAATATCCGCTCCGAGCAGGCTATCCTTTTCTTCACCGACATCGTCCATCGGTTTGGAATCCCCAACGTCATCATCACCGACAACGGCACTCAGTTCACCTGCAAAAAGTTCTTGGACTTCTGCGATCAGCATCACATCCGTGTGAACTGGTCTGCAGTAGCCCACCCTCGAACTAACGGCCAGGTCGAGCGTGCCAACGGCATGATTTTGCAAGGACTGAAACCGAGGATCTACAATCGATTGAAGAAATTCGGCAATAAATGGGTCGAGGAGCTTTCCTCAGTCCTATGGAGCCTTAGGACAACACCCAGCAGGGCCACAAAGTACACCCCGTTCTTGATGGTCTACGGCTCTGAGGCTGTCCTCCCCACATACCTCGAGTATGGGTCACCTCGACTCAAGGCGTATAATGAGCAATCCAATAAGGAGACTCAAGAAAACGCGGTCGACCAACTCGAGGAGGCTCGAGACATGGCCCTCCTCAACTCCGCCAGATACCAGCAAAAACTTCGACGCTACCACGACAAGCACGTGCGCAAGAGGGACCTGAACGTGGGCGACCTTGTCCTACGACGCCGGCAAAGCAACCAAGGACGCCACAAGCTGACTCCGCCTTGGGAAGGCCCGTACATGGTGGCCGAGGTCCTGAAGCCGGGAACGTACAAGTTGGCTGACGAAAAGGGGGCAATCTTCACCAACGCATGGAACATCCAACAGCTACGTCGATTCTACCCCTAGAAGTCCTAAACTTACTTTCCTACATTTTGTACCAAGACTTTGTAAATGAACGCGTGAATAAATAAAGTCTTTCCCTCGAGCGACTTCTTTTTGTGCCAAAAAGAGTTACAAGTCATAGTCTCGACGTTAAAAGGGGATGCCGACCATGACCCATCATAGTCAACACCCCCTCGGGGGCTACCAGGGGGACGACCCCCCCCAAACGTCGACAAAGCCAAGAAACTTTCAACTTTCTTTTCTTATTTAGTAAACCTTGCGCGGTTCGAGTAGCAAAGGCGCCTCGAGCCCCTCAAAGGCCGAGGGACAACGAGCCGGAGAACTCCTACGCCCCCGGGTTACGGAAACTCTACTCACTTACTCACCATTGAGGTGATCGAGGTTGTTTCTGACGAAAGATTGAGCAGGGGGAACAAACGTAGGAACAAAGAGAAATAAAAGGACCTCGAGCGGAAAGACAAATAAGCATTTAACAATTACAAAAAGACACTGTATCACTTAGCAGCAGAATTAACAAAATATCATACAAGGGGCCCCAGGCGCCCCGAGCAGGCTCGCAGGCCTCAGTCCGCGGCACGATCCTCACCGCCCCCGCCTCCGCCTAAGCTAGTCTCAGGAGGGAGCACCTCAGGTTCAAAAAGCCTAGCCAGCCTTTCCCCAGGAGCCTCCGCGTCGTCGATCAAGGCATGGAGCCTCTCCTCGTTCTCCGCGTCGGTCTTGGAGATGTCGGTGACGAAGCCGTGAGACACCACCTCCATGTCGTTGGAGAAGCCCGAGCTGACAACCGCCATCGCCCGCTTCACCCCGATGTGGAGGGCATCCCTCACCCGATCTCGCAGCGTCGCGCCTATGTAGCACAGCTGGTCGACCAGGGCGTCACCTCGAGCACCCTCCCTCGACTCATCCATAGGCTCGACCTCCCAAGAGGTCGAGAGATCACTTATCGCCGTCCGCACTCGACGGTTCAAAGCAACCTCCGCCTCGAGCTGAGCCTTGGCGTCGCGAGCCTCGGCTTGGGCGGCCAGGAGTTCGTCCTTGAGCCCTATAAAGGCCAATACAAGATACTTTAGGAAAAACCAAACACACCTCGAAGAAGAAATCTAGCGACAGGAATATACCACGAATGCTCTCCTCCAGGGCCGTGTTCTCGCCGACCAGTCTGGTGTTGGCACGCTCGATCTCCCTGTTGGAGCGCGCCAGCTCAGTATTGGCAACGCGGAGATCTTCGATCACCTTGCCAGCCTGAGCAATGGCTCCACTCTTCTCCAGCAATTCCCCCTTTAGACGCTCGACGTCGTCAGAGAGACTGCGGGATCGAGCCCGCTCCACCTCGAGATCTTCGAGGGCCTTCTTCTTGGCTTCCTCCGCGGCGCCCCTGGCGACCTCGCCGTTCACATGCTCCACCTTCATCCTTCGGAAGGACTCTCGGAGAGAGTCTAGGTCGGATTTAAGGAGGCCCTTCTCCTTGTCCAGATCCGCGATAACGCTCTTGTAGGATAAGGCCTCCTCCCGGGCTCTGGACGCGGCCTCCTCGACCGTCAGAGCCCTCTCCCGCAGCAGCGTCGTCTCCTCCTCCGCGCTCTTTGAGGCCTCTCGAGCCTCGGCCAAGGCAGCCTCCCTCGCCTTCTTCTCCTCCTCGAGTGCTATGAGATCCTTATAAGCTTTAAGGAGCTTTTCCTGCGACTCGAGGAGTTGATCCTTGAGGAGGGGAAGCTGCTCCCAGCCGCCTCTCGTGGCGTGTATGAAACTGGACTTGATGCGGGAGGTCTCTTTCATGTCCTGCGAACCAAGGGTCGAATGGTTAGAACACGAAAACCAAAAGGCACCACAAGGATTGAAGTTCGAAAAGCACTTACGAAATAAGCCGGGCCGAGCCCGTTGTTGATAACGTCTGCGAGGAGCCCCACCACGTGCTTCATCCAAAGGCGGAGCTCCTCGACGTGTTCCCACTTCTCTGCCTCCTTCCGATCGTCGAGGAAGATGTTAGGCTCAGACGGGTCGTGGGAGGCCCGGATGCGGATGCGATCGGGGCACCAGTGCTCCATCGCTCGGTCGGCCCGCGCCTTTACGCCGCGGATGAGATCCTCGACGGTGTCGAGGGAGCCCCCATGGCGCAGGAACAGGTCGACAAGGCACGGGAACCGCCCGTCGTCATCCACCATCTTCCAGGTACCGTCCTTGGTCCCCGACGTCCCGACCTCATCCTCTTCAGAAGGGAAGCGGTCCTCCCACGCCCGACGCTCCCAGAGGAACCCTGGGGCGATCCCGTCCATGCCGTAGATCGTCCTCTTGATCTCGGACTCGGGGTCGGTGGGGGTGCGCATCATGCAGGCGAGCGCCACCACTCCATCCGCTCGCCCCGGCTCTGCCCGGATCGCGGCAGGTGCCCCCGGGAGGAGCCACGCCGGGGTCGGGGGGCCGTACACCGGCAGACCCTCTTCCTGCTCGCCGGGCTCTTGCGGCTCCGGCGGCGCCGGCTGAGCCGGACCTTGGGGCGGGGGTTCGAGCAGTCCCTCCTCTTGGCCCCCCTGCTGCTGTTGTTGCTCCTGCTGCTGTTGCCCCTGCTGCTGCTGCTGCTCCTGCTGCTGCTGCTGTTGCTCCTGCTGCTGTTGCCCCTGCTGCTGTTGCTGCTGCTCCTGCTGCTGTTGCTCCTGCTGCTGTTGCTGCTGCTCCTGCTGCTGCTGCTGTTGCTATCGCTGCTGTTGTTCCTGTTGTTGCGCCTCACGCTCCTGCGGGTGCCGCGCCGCCTCGCGCTCCCGCTGTTCACCCTCCTCCTTCTTCTTCTTCTGCTCCTCAAGGGTGCGGAGGCCGGCGGGCTAGGGAGTCGATCCCGCGATGTTGGGGGTCGACGCTTCCTCTTCCATAGGGCGAGCGCCTCCAGACGCTTCGTTACCATCGGACGTATCGCTGATGGTGATGGGTTCCCCCTCGACCCCCAATCGAGGGGGCTCGGGGGCTCCCTCTGACGCTTGCGTCTGGGGCGCCTCATCACGAGTCGGCGGAGACGGAGTAGGCGCGGGACGAGACGGAGCCCTCTCGACGCCGGCTGGAGGTTGGGAGCTGGAGGAGCCTACAAAACAAAGGGTAAAAAGGTCAGACGTTATGATAACCGACACAAGAACATCGCAACGCCAAGAAATAAACTACGAACCTGGTTCCTTGGAGGCGGCACCCGTTTTGATCCTCTTTGCCATGGATGGTTGGGCCTGCTCGAGGGTCCGCTTTAGCCTGAGAAAAGATCGGTTTATGAGAAAAGATCGGCAGAGGAACAGGAAAACAGAAGCCACAACATCGAAAGGGCTTACCCCACAGGGAGAACAGCTCGCCTCCCGCCGCCCCGACTAGCGGGCCTCGAGCCACCCCGCGTCAGGGCTCCAGGTCCCTCAAAGGCAGGCGCCGGCCTAGGCGTGTCGGTTCCTGCCTGACGGGCACCGGGACTGGCGCTCCTGCGGCCGGCCTCTCCTTTCTCGGAGGCCGTGGCGCGACCGCGAGTTAATGGCCCCTTCGCCTGGGGCCTAGCCTGACCGCTCTCTCTGGGCGCCGGGGGAGGGTGCGGTGCGTCTCGACCCGTCTTGGGCGCAGGAGGTGTCTCGGCCCGGGGGCGAGGAGATCCACTCGGACCCTCCCTTGACATCTCCGTCCGGGGGGCGTCGACGTCGCCTCGAGACGGGCCCTCGAGGATCTGATCGAGACGTGACACCATCCCCTCGGAATCATCGCTGTCGTCGTCGTCATCATCGTCATCGTTGGGGGATTCTTCCTCAGGCTCCCCCCTCTGCCTGGATTTGGCCCGACGCGCCTCTAACGCTTGACTGTCGAGGTTCTTCTTCTTCTCCCCCTTCTTGGCAGAGTCCTTAGCGGACTTTAGCTTTTCGGCGGATTGGCGCCGTTTGTCACGATCGACCCCGTCCTCCTTTACCGGGGGCCTCGAGGACCGGACGTCGATCCGCCCCTATCAAAATGAATTCAGACTTAGAAAAGAAAAGGAGAGGGAAAGAAAAGGAACCCAGAATCAAGGTTGCGCGCAAGAAGAAAACATACCAGATCGATCGAGCCGGCATCTGGCCTCATGGGGAAGCCGTTAACATGCTCCGGCTGAAAATCACCGGCAATGGTAGCCCTGACTCGGGCCGCGACTTCGTCATCCGCCGGAGCCTCGTTGGACATCCGGCACGCCTCGAGGTCCCGAGATGGAACGCCGGGGCCCATCTCATCCATCCTCAACGGCCGAGACATCAAAGAGAGAACTCTCCGGTGATGAACGGCCGAGAGAACGAGGGCGGCGGTCAAGCCCTCCGAACGCAGCTTCTTCATAACGTCGAGGAGGGGGTCGAGCCGAGATTGGTGAGCTTGGACGACGCCGTACGTCCAATTCTCCGGTCGCTCCGTGATGAAGCGCCCGGTGTAGGCGGGCAGCAGGTCGTCGTCGTTCCTCAAGTAGAACCATTGGGAGTCCCAGCCCGCGTGGTTAGTCGACAGTCCCACCGGGATGTACTCGCGCGGCCTCTCCGACTTCCCCGTCTTCAGCACGAGATTGAGGCAACCCGCCTGCACAGGTTTCCTCACGCTTGTGGTCCCAGTGGGGGCGTTGAAGAGCTCGCCCCTGTAGAGATGGAGCCAAAGCTCCCAGTGCGGCATCATCCCCAAGTAGCCCTCACACACGGCGGCAAAGACCGCCGCGACGGTGATGGCATTCGGGGAGAAGTGCTGGAGCTCCACCCCATAGTGGAAGCAGAGGGCCCGCATGAAGCGACTCGGGGGAGCACCCAGGCCATGGCGGTGGAACTTGGCAAACGATACCACGTAGCCCTCGGGCAGCTGGGGCTCCCTGTGACTCGCCGGCGGCGCGATCCACTCTGGCGACGATAGTGAGGTACGGTGGCGCAGCAATCCCTCTCTCTCAAGCTCTAACAACCGGCGCTCCGTCATCGACGACGGGCGCCAGTCGTCGGCGGCGATGAGTCTTACAGGCATCTTGGCCGGAGAGGCGGTGGATCCGCTACTGCACGAGGAGGCGTGTGCGCGCAAGACGGCGAGAGAGCTAAGGCAGCAAGAAAGCAAAAACAACGAGAGAATGGAAGTGAGAAGGCGGAAGGAAGAGGAACGGCGGCGGCGCCACGACGTATTTATAGGCCGCAATCCGCCAACGGACAGATCCGGGAAATGAGGTAACGTCCCCCCATTAATGCGCCACCTAACCGTCTTCCCCCCTTCACAGGCCGGGCGTTCCGAATTCCACGCCGATACAGTGTCGTAACGTCACCTGCCTAAAAAGACGCGCCCAACGGGCAGAAAGGCGAACCGTCATGGCCACTTCCTTCCCTTGTAAGCCAAGGGGCGTACCCGCGAGAGTCTCGAGAGGTTGATGGCTGGCCCGCCGAAAGGGTTCGACAGTCGATCTCGAGCGCCAGAGTCAGGGATCCCCAGCGAGCGGTCGAAGATCGAGGCCCGCCTCGAGGACTCGCTGGCGATGTTCAAGGTAGGATCAAGACAGCCGAGAGGAATCCCCCCGACGGGAGGCATCGAGCCGCCGGTCTCTATTGAATGAGACTGGTATCCCCGACCACGTCGATCCCGCTTTATGAGAACGCCTCCGGGCTACAGCTGACCCCCTCGAAAGGGGCACAGGTTCTCACTTGGACTAGCCGCCAGGAACTCAATTTGGGGTGGAAGACGCTCGCTCTATCGAGAGTATGTCGAAACCCCCGGGCAAAATGAGCCAGTCAGAACCTTCCACCACTGGTGTCGAAAGCTCTTCTGCGAATTAGACAACATAACCCTCGAAGGAGTCAAAAACTCCTCCAAGGGCTCGGGGGCTACCCCCGCGGGGTCGCTCGCGCGCCCCCACAGAAATTCGACCGCAAAATAAAGCCTCCACTCGAGCGCTAGCGCTCAAATGGAGGCTCGGGGGCTACTGTCGAGGGTATCAGTAAGGGGTACCCTCGGCGATGCGCATTATGAGATTGCCCGTACGCAGGTTGAGACCCTCAATTCGACGCTCTAATCTTACGTATGCGCCGCCATCGACGGCCGCAACCTCGAAGACGGAAATAGCGTCGAGCGAATCGATCAGGCGTCGAGCGCCGGTTACCGTCGAATACGGAACAAGCTCACGCGAACCGGGGGGTGTCGAGCGCAAGGACGCCGTCCGCCGCCTGACGCGCGCACGCGGGCCGGAGCATTAAATGCGCCTGATGCTTCCCCACCTAACACACAGGTCACGGGAGGCGTGATAGGGAACAGGCTTCCATCCCATCAATCTTTTTGCAGCTTTCCCGCCGAACGACCCAGGGCATGGCAGGGAGCGGGAAATAAGGATGGGACGTCTAATCGGGACCCCCTCGAGACGTCAAAAGTCAGCGCTCCGGATATCAGCGCAATGTACGGGGTCTGACCCTCGACCAGACAGAGATCCTTCCAGGGGACGGGTTGGGCGTCGACTGACTACATCCCAACCACTCCGCCGGATTTGCCGCCGGATCGTACAAGCGTGCACCCATCGAACCAATCCAAGACGGCGCGCAGAGCAGAATGAAGGGGCACGCGTGATCATCACCAGGCTATTAAGACGGGACGGCTCGAGGTCATGCCGGTACGGAAGCCTCGAGTAGGTCAGCGCTCCATGCTGCTATCGACTCCTATTCTGACGCCTATACATGTACCCTGGGTCTCTCCTTGGAACTATAAAAGGAGGGACTCAGGAATAGAACGACACAAGACCACGCTCATACGTAGTAGAGCACGACACTTCATACCACGCTTGTATTCACCCCTGTACAAGCACTTAGGTGCAAGATAATACAAACTCTCCCTTGTTAGACCCTTGTTGAGAGATTTATCATGCTCCTAAGATCAAGACATTTATTCAGAAAGATTTACTCTTCCGAAGTATTATTGCATTAGAGGCATGGGCTCTGCAAAAATTTGAATAATTCGAGGAAATAAAAAGGAGAAAGTGCTCGATAACCTCACAGAAAAAATGGACAAGTGTCCGGCAGTAGAATTAGGGGTACCCCGGTATCCAATTAAAAAAAGAGAAAAGAAAGAAAATGATAGCCCATGGTCCCTCTAATAAGCTTATGCCAAAAAGAGTTGACAAAGATTTTAATTTCCAAAGTCTTTGATCTAAGAGTATGGCATTACTCTCCTCAGATCCCGGTTTGATCAGGCAATAAATGCAAAGTAAGTATGCTTGAGAATTTTTGCAAATTAAAACAGCCTCAGTGAGATATATAAAAGATAAATGAGTGATCTGAAAGAACCTATGAGGATAAAGGTATGCTAACCTTCTTTTCAAAAATATACAAAAAAACTCTAAGTGACAGGATTGAAAGGAAGAAAGGATCTCTATTCTTAACCATATACTTCCCTGACTATAGTACACAGTGGATTTTTACACCCTGCAGATATGAAGAATGTTTTAAAATGCTTTACCCCAGGTATTGTTCTTAACCATCCTTTTCTCGAGGATGAGTAAAAGCCTAAGTATGTGGCTATTTGTTGACGGTTCTTAAGTATTAATTTTAATTATCAAATAAACAAGAGAAAGGACCAATATACAAACAACACTTAGAGTTAGGGTTTGATCTGACAGAATAACACGAGTTTTGTTGTTTATCTGTTTCTGCAGGGGGTTATCAGGAAATAAGAAAGAAAGGCCCACACGTCGGGATTACATAGAGATATGAACGCACCACGCAATTTTCTACCATCTAGAAGACTCCAGAAGCCACGGGAACAAAGCAGAGGCCGAAAGGGGCCTGGCCCAGGGCGCCCGCCCCCTCCTGGATGCCAATCAGAACACTTTTCACGGACGACGCTCCACCGACCTAAAGGATCAAGGATAACCGTCCAATCAATGTCGGTTTGATCCAACGGCTCACGTTCACTTGAGGGGACTATAAAACCAGACCCCCTGTCCCCTGGAGGAGACAAGTTCATCATAGAGTTGAGAGGAGCCCTCGAAGGAATACCTCTCCTCTAAATAAAATTTCTTTTAGGCTTAGCATCCAATGTAAGTAGAAATAGATCTTCTAGTTTCTACTAGATTGAGAGAGATAGAGTGGAGGTGTAGATCGGAGGAAGCCCGGCCTGTCGGTGTCTACTCCGAGTTTGTACCTGCGGGATCAAGTTCTCCTAACCCGAAGCTTGCTCCTAGGATTCTTTAGTATTTCGACTTCTAAATTCTAGTAAGTTATTGTTTTATTGTTATTTGGTTTATGAGTTTACTTTAATCTCTTCGTGTAGAGTTTAGAGTAATCATCTCTAGCGTAGACGTGGTGTTTGGGCTAGGATACTCATAGATATTCCCTGACTAGCTAGACCATGGTAGTAGCGAGGGACGTGACATTTCTGAGTTACCTTTGCAGACCATATCTCGTTAGCAGGAAGGATAGGGTTTATAGGTGCGGGTTGAACATCCTTTGTGGTGTCTAGATTCCGTTAGCCTCCCCAATAGAACAGTAGATCATCCTTACCAAGGTTAGAAGGAGATTACGGTTGTAGTCTTCTCTATTTATCACTCACATCGAGAAACATTCTTTGTAGCCTAAAGGGTTAGTAGTAATAGACCAGGTTAGTCAGATGCACTCTTTCTCCTAGTGGTAAAAAAAATAAATACAATACTCTGGATAACCTCCCGGGTGAAGTGCTCACCGATATCCGTGCGCTTGGGGATCCATTCCTTATTGCGTTCCCAAATATCAACACATGCAGTATCTGAAAAAAGGCCTAAGGAAATATGCCAAGAAAGAGTATGTGATGTTTGCATATAACAGTGGTGGTCACTGGATTGCTTTCATCATCATTCCCAAGTGGCTGAAGGTGTTGTACCTCGACTCCAATAGAGGTCGCAAGACAGATTTGATTGGCCTGAAACCTGTGATTGATGAGTGAGTGTTTTGTATATAACCTGCAGCTATTGACACATGTGTTTATTTCTTAATTATGTTATTCAAAGTAAAAAACGGTGACAACTCATATCTGTGTAGGGCTTTTGGCAAATCCCAAAACAAGGCGAGGAAGAAGCCCAAAATTGGTAGGTTGACACATGCGACCAAAACTCCAGTAAGTTGATGCTTCACTTCCAATGCCAAACGTGAACTTTGTTTCAATACCATTATTAACCGTGTGTATGTGATATATATGTTCGCAGTGCCTACAGCAACCTCTGAACAACACATGTGGGTTCTATACGTCTCACAACTTGCTGTGTGTGATGCGACGGACCAAATTGGATAATCCTGAGGTACGACAGATCTCTTCAATTATTAGGTGTTGTTCGTAGTTGAATGCGATACTTCACCAACACTAAAAACCCCAAGGCCCAGCATCCCTGTCTTGTGGCTGGGTCTTGTGCCAGACCTCGAAAGTAATTAAACACTTCACATGTGAAGCATACATGGCTCTTTTGTAAAGTTTAGAAAAGTATCTATAGTATGGTGGTTGGAGAATTAATGGGATATCACTTTAATGGGATATCTCTTTTCTAGATGGCGATCTGGAACATGTAGTTGTTGTACTCCTTTGTCTTAAAGTAGCTGGATGGGCATTAATATTTTTGCAAATGATCCAGTGATGCAGCACACTCATTTGGAGGGATGACTCCAAGTTGCTGTTGTGCAGGTGTAGCACAATATGTTGAAGGAACAGCTTCAATGTGGTAATAAACAATCCCTAAGGGCAGTCTGAAACCATGGACAAACATTCTGAATGCACGTATAGCTAGAGCTCAATCCAAAGCTCAAAGAAGAGATATAGTATAAGATCTACAATAGGAACATGTAGTTCTATTTCGAATGCGCCAAAGAGTACATAAGTCATGATTTACAAAACTTGATGTCATAGCCTCTATTTATATACTATGACAACTCAAATATATATACACCTAATATGATATCTAATTTATAGCCGACTAGATGACACTTAGCATGAATATAATTAAGAGACAACTCAGTTGGACACCTTAGTATCTTATAGTAATCATTTGTATATATGGCAATCTTATTATTTTGTGGTCTGTCTCTGCCGAGTTTTTGTTTTATTTCTGAACTGATGCTTCTAGGACATCACGGACTTCTTTAAGCAAATTAGGGTATAGCAAAGCCGGCCTGTTGCTGACCTTGAATTCTTCCTTGAATGTCTTTCCTCAACCACATGCTTTGGGACTTCTTTGTAGACAATTAAGGAGAATAGACTGTAGATCTATGTTTTGAATTGATATAAGCAAATTCAGCAAGCGATAAAGCGTAATCCCATTGCCTTTTCTTGTTTCCACATATACATTGAAATAAGTTACCCAAGAACTTGTTCACTACTGTTTGGCCATCTGTTTGTGGATGTGCCTTGAAAATTTTGTTCCACTGTTGGATTGGTTCCATATTGTAAGCCAAAATGCAGCAAGAAACATGGGATGCCATGCTCTGAAACATTTCACCTCAAAACACCATGCAGTGTAGTTATATTTATCTAAAGAAAATATTAGCCACATGATGATCTTCTGTTGTCTTTCGTCATGCAATGAAGTGAGTCATCTTAGAGAATCTGTCAACTAAACACATACTGCATCCCCACACCTTGTTCTTGGCAAGCCAATTATAAAAGTTCATTTTGAGATTCTCCCATACACTTGTGCTTTACATAATGACTTCCCTTGTATATGCTTCAACCAGACTTGACCAAAGTCATCATCATAAATCCTTCATTTAAATGGTCCAAACCTAGAAGTTCACCTTCAAAAGATGTTAGCAGACAAAGCACGCCGACCTAAAGCATCAGCCATTTTAAATTTCTTTGTTGCTCTTGTGTTATGAACAATTAGATAATTAATTTTTCTAAGTATGCTGCCCATCTTGCTCACATGCGATCCACATGTTTTTGAGTTCTGAAATGCTTCAGCGATTGAATGTCAATTTAGATAATAAATGGCTTAGGAAACAAATAAAATTCACAACTTTTTGATGCTCGGAAAACTGCATATAGCTCATGTTGCTAGGTAGTGCATTTATTTATGCCTTGCTTCACTCATTATTTCACTAAGAGTTAAATGCATCATTCCATTAACTTTAATTTTAGACATGTTGACCATCAACTGTGAAAGTGGCTTTTCAGGTCAATAAACATTTTAAGTGATGCATCTATAATCCATACCCTTTCGTTTCTATTTTTAATCCAATGTGACTGTACACTCTGGCGATGATCTAGCTTTGGAGGTAGCAGCAGCGCACGTGAGCAGCACATGTGGCTTCTCTCCCTCATTTCATTCTCTCTCCGTCTCGCCCTATGGTTAGTATCTCCCCATTCCCCTTTCTTCTCATGTCAATCAGAGAGCACAATCAAAGTAACAAGACATTTTCCATGTTAACTAATCTTAACTGAACATTTCATTCGAGAATAATAATTGAGCAGTTTGAAACATTAAATCTTGAGTAATCTTACACTAGAGTACTGTCCGTCAATCTAGTTGAGCAGCAGTTTGGACCTGCTGTGAGATTGAAAGTTAGCCTCAGTTGATGTTCATGAAGCCTAGCCTCAGAGTTTACAACTAGTACTACAAATGATAGTCGTTAGGACTTTGCTATAGAAAAGCGCAACTAGAGGTATTGTACAGCAGATAGCAGTCAAGAACCCCCTTTTGCAAGCATCAATTGACATGTACAATGTACTGAAGATATTGTTCTCCAAGGTTAGGAACAAGGAAGTGGTGTGTGGGTTCTTTTTTTAGGTCATTGCCATAATCCCACAACATCTTGTATTGTTCAACATCATCTACTAAATTAGCTTTCATGGCTAGCCTTCTTGCTCTTTGCAGCTATCACTATGTCATCATTGCAATTAAAACCATCTAGAGTATCATCATGATCCACGTACACGAGCTACACGTACATGTCTTCACTCAATGCATGACGTGAATCAGAATCTAGCTGTTTCCACCACCCTAAGGCCTTTTGAGACGGACAGACCAGGCAGGAACCAATGCTTTTTCGTTGATAGAGTCTTTGGAGCACCACTGTGCAAAATAAAATCTTAGACACAATGGAGACCATGTGTTCACTTTGTAGTGATCAAACCAACTGTTCTGATCAATATAAGCCCTCTTTTGTCCTCGACCAGCAAACAACCTACCATGATGCTCTTTTGAGCTCCTTCGGTATAGTGTGGCAAATTAGGAAGAGTTGCACCAGCAATGAAGTAAATTCTGTGTTGTATTTCTCATTAGTGGCAGTTGTTAACCCACCAAGTATGCTCTGACATCTTACCTCGATCTATAGACATGAAGAACTGGATGCTCTTCTTCCTTAACTATCAATGCAAAACAAAATTTGCTTCTTTCACGTCTCCTACGAAGTCTTCAAGTTTGTGAAATAGCTAATGGAGGAGAACTTAATTATGAAGCTGAATCTTTGTGAGAGCCGTTTCAAATGCAATGCCAGATAACTTAATTACGTGCGAAGATTCATCTTACTGCTATTGCTGATTTTTGCAGGGATTTGATTTTACGTCCTCTCCAATCAACCTGGATGATATCAGAGAGAAGATTGCCATGTTCATTGTGTCGCAGATCAAGGAGCAAAATGGCGAGTTTCATTGTGATGAGCTACCGACGTTTCAGCAATAGGTGATGAAGCTTAATTAGATGCAGATAATAATACACTTTTGTCGATCCTATGCTTCATTTTACACTTTTAAGATTGAACTGTGTGAAACGTATGTTAAGTACCATTGTATGAATCTTCTGTACCCTGGAGTGTACAAGATCGATCATGTTTTGTTGTTAATGTCATCCCTTTTTTTGCTTTGAGAAGATGATATATGTGCAATTAATGATATATGTGGCCATGTTGCATAGCTTATGGTAGAGACGCATGGGGCAGAAACACGTCTGAAATGAAACAAAATGCACAGACAAGTGTTTTGACGGCGCGTCTGAAACTGATTTCATCACAGATGCATGTTTATATAGGGCGTCTCTATTCTGGGTTACCTACAGTCTGTGCATGGGCCAAACGCGCGTTTGAAGCGAAACAAATAGCATAGACGTGTGTCCTTGCTGCACGTCGGAGACAATTTTTATCATAGGCGCTTGTTCATATTGAGCGTCACTATTCTGGGCTATCTACAGACGCGCAATTGCACGTCTGTAATACTCCTTATTACAGACGTGTTATACCAGACGCGTCTTGAAGCATCTATGATTAAGGTGATCGCGCGTCTGTGATGTCTTTTTTTGACATAGTGTAACTTAGGGGGTGTACCACATACAATGGCTGCCCTCACCCCAGCACTTCTCCCCCCTTCATAACCATAACTCTAGCGAGAAAAAATCTCGGTATAACTTGTCTGGAAAAGTTAGGGGGGCCAGAAACCCTAAAATCACTAACCAAACAATTATAGGATATTTGTCTCAACCAACAAAACAAAGATGGGCAACACAACTCGCTTAAAAGGAAACACAAATTCTATAGAGGCATGAGATGTGATTTTTCCTAGATGATGCTTTTTAGGGAGGGACATGTTGGCACTGCCACACATTTGCCTATTGAAAGAATCTCTTGATGGCTACAGGGGAAGGGTTTGAATAGGCAATAAAATTAGGCAACACAAGTGACAAATCTAATAAGCACTACTTCTAACTTAGGCTTAACAAGCGTAGGTTGAACACGAGCTATTCAACTAGTAATTGAGAACAAAGAATCTATGTCACTAGTAAAGTTGACTAGTGAGGCAAGAAACCTATGAAGATAAACTAACATATCTCTCCACTAGCAAAAGTAAGAACACAAAGTAGAGCATGATTGTAGAGTGAGCAAACCACATAAAGGATGACAAAAGATATATCCCTGCATTCAGTGGCTTGTCGGCTACCAATGTACACATTAAGATGCATGAGTCCAAGGATCACTGCTCCTCTAAAAGATTAACTACCCCTCAAGGTATGCTCTTATGTGAGTGCTTGTGTATGAGCTGACTTGAGCACTAGGTACTCCAACAAGCCTCGTATCCACTAAAGTTGCTCTTTATTTGCCTCTTCAATGGGGAGTATCCACTAAAGTTGCTCTTTGCCTCTCCAATGGGGAATGAACACAAGAGACCCTCACAATCACCTTTGGAGCACCTCACAATCTCCAATTACATGGTTCAATGGAGTCACTAACTACTCCAAGCTATCTATGTGGTGGAAACCACAAAGATCTATGTGGTGGAAACCACAAAGAGTGACAATAAATTATTTTAGGAGATAGGTGGTTTTATTTTTAGAGGTGACACTATGCATTGACCGTCTATGTAAATGATTTTAGGAGAAAAACAATTTTAAAAGACACTTGGAAAACATGTCTGCCTCTGAAAATTATTTTTCAGAGACCTGCTTCTGTAAATCAGAAATTTACAAAGGCAACCTTCTTAAGAAGCCCACCTTTGAAAATAATTTTTTGAGACAACCTCTTACGAAGCCCGCCTGAGCAACAAAGCCAGCAACAAAAATACTCATTAATGTATAAAAATAGTCCTTGAACTCCCAAACCCTAATGCACTCATTCCTACTCTCACCCTCCTTTGTTCCACTAGCTCCCACTCCCTTCCTGAGCACCCCATTCTCTATCTCGGTTCTTGGCAGTTAGCAGGGACTCCTCATCCCTTTTACAATGGCCATGCTTCCAAGTCTAGAACTGTTTGGGTGAGAGCTGATAGCAATGGCAGTGGTTCTGAGGATATCCCAAAATATTAATTTGGCAAGATTTGATGGCGGTGGTAGTGGTTAGGTGAGTTTCCCACGACACAAATCAGGCAAGGAGTTGTTATCGATGGCGATGGTGAGTTCATCCTTTCTCCATAGATGTGTTGTCTTGGATTTGTTTTATTTTCACGTGTCTTAAATCTGATTTTTGTGTGCTCCTCTACTTCTCCTCATAGGACTCACAACGTGTATGGATCTAAAGAGAATGATGTTGCAAGAATTGGGTCTTCAGGCCACCAAAATTTATGTGCATATGGATGTTGTAACAGAGGATAATGGCTACAATGCGAAGTGAAGTTACTAGTTCATACCCCCTTTATAGTATGACCAAAAGAAAAACAAGGTCATAGCTTACTTTTAGGTGTCTCTCAACACCAAATGACACTTTGAACTAGTCAGTCCTTAAGCTTGTCACTTATCCTTTGAAAACCAAAATGAAATCCATCAATGGTGGCATGAAAACCATCGATTGTCCATTAACCATTCATCATTGTGACCTAACTTAAAATACTATTGTAAAACATATATTAATCATAATGTTTGTATCATCATTAATAGCAAAAATTGAAATAGGGGCCTAGATGCTATCACTATGATTTATAGTGATATGCCTACTTAGGTGTGAGCCCTAGTTTGGTTTTGATAATTGATGAAACCAAGGTACTAATCATTGTGCTAAGTATGTAGACATGAAATAATAAGTCTCGTACCAAGTGGTGGAGCTAGAGGATCATGTTGATGGTGGTGATGACCACAAAGTGATCAAGTGCTTAACTTGAAAGGAAGAAAGACTGTGGAGATCAAGGCAAAGGTATAAATAGAATTTTGATTTTGATGATCAAGACACCAAAGAGGGTTTGACCACACTTAGGATAGTTAGTCATACTATAAAGATTGGAATTCTTTGGCTAAGCGGTCTATCGAGTGCCACTAGGTGACATTGATTATGTGCATGTACTTAGAACCTAGTGTGCTAACATAACCCTTGAAAATATTATGAAAACATGCTAACACACGTGGACAAGGTGATACACTTGGTGGTTATCACTTTTGAGCAAGGGTTGAAGAGGTAGAGAAGTGTGGCATGGTGCATTGGCGCGTTCGATGCTCTTCTAGGGCTAAGTACAGGACGCTGGCTTGACACTGTTCATCATCTAGTGTGTAGTGACATCAGTAGGGTTGCGAGTGAAGAAAATGCGGTGGTGTATGCACCAAACACTAGCCACGACTGGTAGCACCCCATCTCTATGTTTGTTAGGCATTTTCATGGTTTTTGGAATTCTATTTAGCTCCTTGGAATAGAACTTTTTGGGGGTGGATCTAAATGGAAGGCATCTTGTTGCATACTTCGAGTGTAGAAGCAACATATTTGGGTGGAGTATACGTGATCTTGATTTTAACAGCATGACAAGTCTCTAAGGGTCAACAGAGCTTGACAACACTTAATGCAAAGCAAGTAGCAAATATATGTAGAAGTTTTCCTAATCTAGCATGTATGGTTGTGGTAGGAATTTAAGCCTTATCATACCAGAACTCATCATGTAGCAATTTTATGATTTTAAATCTCCAGAACTATACTATCACTTGGAACAAGATAAACTATATCTCAAACCTTCTCATATCTTATCTATCAATTACCTACACTTAGAATCAAGCATTTGCTACCCACAAGTTTCAAGTTCAAAGCAAATTCTTATATCAAAACAATCTTATCTAAAACTTGGAAGAATTTGAGGCTGAAAACTATTTACTTGAAAGGAATTACCGCAAAGCAACTATTTATCATTCCTATTTAAGAGATTAGTCTGAGTCCTCTTTATTAACAGCTTCTCAAAAAACAAAATTAAGCAAACTAGATATTCCCTTTTATTTTGTTTTTAGGATTTAAGATCAGACCTTACTAATAGTATATAACTAGCAAAGACAATTTTTTGTCTTGTTTTGTTTGTTATGCATCTTTTTATTTTTTAGAAAATATATAGCAAACTTAAAAATAGTAAAACCAAAAGGGAAAGAAATACTTCGCTAGATACATGGGGTGCCTCTCCCCTAAGCTAGATGTTGACGTATTTGTTTGATCTTGCGGAGTAGCATACTAGTGGTGGAGATGTACTTCCACTATTAGAGCATGGATTGATGTTGATGACTGTTGAGGCAGAACATCCACTAGCTTGTCACTCTTCCTGGTCTTTCAAATCCTGTGAAACTCAAATAGACAACATTACTTGTAGAACATATTAAGCATTAGTGGTTGGCCACTTAAGCGTCAGTTGTCTAGAGCTTTTGAGATTGTTTTAGATATTTCTTCTAAGCAGAGTTTCAGCAAGATCTTTTTCTTAATATTTTTATATATTCTATGCTAAAGAAGTAACAAGATGAAATATTTTTATTTTCTTTTCCAATGTAGTACTAATGTAGAAAGTGTAACAGAACCGTCCAATTTATAACAATTCAAGTAAATTAGCGACCACAAGAGCGGTCAAGCCAATGGACTTGAACCCATATAAACCCGGTAGTCCAACAAAACCTCAAAAGATCTCGATTCAACCAACATACAACCAAGATCGTACATGATCAAGCATCTCCATCACAGATTACATACATTCAACATAGGTCACAGTTTTACATCCATCAGAGTCCAAGTGAAATTTATTACAACACAAATTTAGTAGCGGAAGCAAAGTAGTTTTGAAACATCACACACATAGTTTGTTACATGCCAGTTCATGATCAACCCAACAAAAGCATAAGTGAAGATACTAGAGGTGATCTTGCCCGAGATCTGTAACACCCCAGTGTTATGGTTGCATCCTTCCACAAGCATGACATGAGCATAATCATCTCCATAAGCATACCATGATCATCATTCACCTTGGGTCATGTCACTTTATGCATAGATGTTGTTTAACTTGCTTATTTATGCTCTCTATGCTTGTGTTTGAGTATACCTTGCCCTTGTTTGTGTCCTTGGCCTTGGTAAGTAGTTCATCTATGCTTAACTTAACCTTTGGAACAATGTTCATGTTGGTCATGTCTTCAAATTATGTCTCTAAGTCATACTTTCACTCATAGGCCCTATAAACCTCTTTTGCTTAGGCTTTTAAAAAGTGTTCCATAAAATGTTCGCATGTCAGAACTTCCTAAAGCATAGTTGTAGAAAATTTTATAAGGAACAAAAGTTGTTTTATGGCCATCTCATGAAAATGAACGCAACTAGCTCAAAAAGTGCCACCAGTTTGCCTGAAGGTTTTTGGAAGCTCCATATCTTTTCATCCAGGCCGAATTGGCCTTTGCTCCAGTTGACAAACATGTAGAACTCAATTAGTACCCCAAGAGTGTCGACTATACCTTCTCCTAATTTGCTAAGGTTTGGGAGATAATCAGTGTCAAAGTACCTCTATCACTCTCTGAAACCACCTCTAAATGGACACCGTCACTGTCGACGTGGCCGACCGGCGGCAGTGTTTCGTCAACATTTGGCAACCGTACGCCATCTTTGGCCCCACTCGTCAGTGCTGAGGGCGTGCATGATCTCCACTGCGTCGCCCTCGAGCTCCTAGACGCGTCCATTCTCTCCCTCTCGCTCTTCTCGCGTAGAAACACGGCCGCAGTGGAGGCGCCATCGTCGGGCTCACTCTAGCGATCTCGAGCGCACCCCACGCTACATCGCCATCCACCAGAGTTCGCCCACAGCTCCGCCGTGCTCCGCTCTCCAACCTCCACCCTCAAGCTCGCCATGAAACCCTCTAGTGAGCCGACATTTTCATCTTTCCCCAAATCGGGTCGCCGGAACAGTTTTCCGCGGCGAGCCCAATGCTGAGCTCCTCGGAGCCTCTCGTCCTCTCTGGTTGGGTTCTCGGGGTAGCTTAGAACCTTAGCTAGCATCTGCGCCACTTGGGGGACAATCTACCATGCTCACCATCGCGGGACACGACGCTCAGCGCTGCCGTGTTTCCGCCGGAGCTCGGTCCTCTCGTGGCCAGCCCTCTCCACATTGTTTCAAGCCAAGTCACCTACCTAGAAAGCTTCGCCGTAGTTCACTGGTGCTGTAGGAAACCCGAGGGCACGCTCTACCGGCCTGAGAATGCCAGCGTATCGCCGAGAACCTCCGCCGACCTGGGTGGCTCCACCGTGGGGAAAAGGGGGTCAATCGGTTCGCAAGTGACCTGGGATCACGTTGGTGTCCTCGGTTTGGTCGGAGACCTCACCATCGCAGAGAAATCGCCGGCGAACTTCGTCTCGGATGTTGGGCATTCTTAACGTCATTACCAAAAGTATACTTAATTTCTAATTCTGATAACAGCCCAAAAATGCCAAACCTATCCCTCACACCACTTAAGCCAAGTTTTCATCCCCAGCATGACATGAGAGACGCGGTATTGAAATATGCAATTGCTCATCTAAATATAATGAATGGGATCTGCAAGCGCACAGATTAATACCGATGTAGCATTTTAACTGGGAAGTATTGCAGGTATCGTTATTTATATTTTTACCACTGGGAAGGGATTAGTAATCATCAATGTTGATTATAGAATGGAATATAGAATTGAGTATCTATCATTGCATGTATAATTGAGAACATTTATCTAACTCTTTCATACAGGGATAAGTGTCACATAAAGGATATATAAAGTAATCAATAGTGACAAAGGTAATTAATCTGATCAGCATAACTTAGCCACATAATAAATATGATAAGCACCTCAATTAGATATTCTAGCAAGTCATTAGCATGGAATTAGAACGAACTACAAGAATATTTCCTAAGTTATTCTCATCTATACAGTCTAGCATATCATAGTTAGTGCAATTATACTTAGCAATCATTGTGATACAAGACTACGCCCATGCATAGTGATATTAGCAAGGAATATGAGAAACATCGTAATCACTCCCTTGTAATAATGTTGCTCTGCCAGCCCAATACACGAGAGGGGGACTATATAAGAATCAATGGAGCTGTCACTACCACGAACTACCCCACGATCTGGCATATGGGGTACAATTGCAGATAAATACGGTATAAGCACCACGCCTACACAATATCTATCATTTACCCATGGATCCGATGGATAAACGCTATACGATCCTAAACATGTATATAAATCTAATCTAACTAAGCCAAGTATATAACTATGATAAACTAAGAACAATATAATTGTGAATATAAACAAGTAGAGCAAAGTCATAAGCAATATATTGAAGTAGAACAAAGTCATATTCATAATATTGAAGAACAAAGATGAACAATTGAAGAACAATAGAGAATTACCAAGAATCCTCTTGACAGATCCAGAAACCAATCGAAGATTGACTCCTTCTAGTTCTAATCCTATGTAGCTATGCTAATCTAGATGTCTAATTGATGTGGTGGCTCTAGGCTTGATCAGAGGCTTCTTCTCCCTGATGAATAATGAATTAGGGTTGAGAGGCTCTCTCCTCTAGGGGTCAGGGGGTCTGGTTTTTATAGTCCTTCCAAGTGAATATGGGCCATCGGATCAAACCGACATTGATTGATCGGTTATCCTTGATCCTTTAGGTCGGCGGGCGCCCTGGGCCAGGCCCCGTTCTGCCTCCTCTTCGTTCTCGTGGCTTCTGGAGTCTTCTAGATGTAAGATAATTGCGCGACACGTTAATATCTCTATGTAATCTCGACGTGTGGGCCTTTCTTCCGTATTTCCTGATAACCCCCTGCAAAAATAGACAAACACCAAAACTCGTGAAATTCCGTCAGATAAAACCCTAAGTCTAGATGTTGATTTCATTTGGATCCTTTTCTTTGTTTATTTGATAATTAAATTTGCTACTTAAGGACCGTCAACAAACTCCCCCAAGCTTACCTCTTGCTCGTCCCTGAGCAATGATAATCTCAGCAATGGATCAGAAGTTGTTGTAATGTCTTTCAAAATTGATGGTACACATGCTTTTAAATAAGATCTCATCTCTGAGTTAGAGTAAACTCTCAAGACTTAAAACTTACTTACTTTACCTTTCACCATGGGACTTGTAACCGTCACTTCTGTCTTGAGTAGTTAAAAGATAGAACGGTCTAGTCAAGTGTCATGTCTCTATTGACGGTCCTTAATGCTCACATTTAACCATCAACTAATCATGGAAAAGGACTTATATGCAACCAACACCTAGACTTAGGGTTTTAACTGACAGAATTCCACGAGTTTTGGTGTTTGTCTATCTCTACAGGGGGTTATCAGGAAATATGGAAGAAAGGCCCACATGTCGGGATTACATAGAGATATTAACGTGCCGTGCAATTTTCTGCCATCTAGAAGACTCCAGAAGCCACGGGAACAAACGGGAAGGCAATCATGCTCGGAGGCAGGGCGCCCGCCCGGCTACAGTGCCCAATCAGAGTCCTTTTCGCAGATCGTGCTCCACCGACCTAAGGGATCAAAGAAAACCGTGCGATTAATGTCGGTTTGATCCAACAACCCAGATTCATCTGAAAAGACTATATAAGCAAGGCCCCTGGCCCCTGGAGAGCATACCTCTTCTACAAAATCAAAGCTAGGGTTTCAATTCTTCATCCAAGTAGAGAGGATCCCTCTAGTTCATCTAGTTCTACCTCTAGTTCATCTAGTTTTAGTTCTAGTTCATCTAGTTCTAGTTCCTCTAGTTCTAGTTCTAGTTTGTTCTAGTTGTAATCTATAAAATAGGGAGAGAGAAGAGGAGAGCGGAGGAGGAAGACCCGGATCTGTCGGATCTTCCTCAACATTGTACTTTTGCAGCAACTGGTTCGTTCTTCATCGTTCTCCAGGTTCTTCAATTCATAATTCCTGAGTTCTTTGATTACTTTTATTTACATTCAAGTTATTTATTGGATTCCCGCTTGCATCAAGTGCTCTAATCTTTGCAACATTAGAGTATAGTAATTAATAGATTAGACGTGGTGTTTAGTCTTGCAATTACCTGGAATTGCACCCAATCCTGCGGATTGTTGTGGTAGCCCTAGGGTAGTGACAGCCCTAACGGTCGACGTATTCCACCTCGTTCGGATCGGTGTTTGTAGGACCGTAGTCAGAGCTTCCTAGCCCCCGTCTCATCTCTTTCTATGGTTAGTGTTCTGATGTCCTGAAATAAATAATCTTTGAAGTAATTATTGATTCTTAGATCAACTAGAGAACTCTCAGGAAACTTCCTCTCTTCCCACCAAAAATAATTATATAGTTATCCTTGGGCGATCTTGAATCTTAATTAGTACACTCACGTTCGCTGTGGAAAATCGATACTTTGGAATACTCCCGGGTGAAAGCTACATCGGTATCCGTGCGCTTGCGGATTTTTCTGTTTGTGTTTAAAATACCCAACAAGCTTTCTGGCGCCGTTGCCGGAGAACGGTAGCTGTGCTAGTTTCGAACCAAGTCGTGCGTGTATCCTTTTTCTTTCCCTTTTACCACACTCACCTTACCATTTTCACCACACCACATGGATTTCACTCCTATCTATAAATTCTTTGCTCCAAAGGGCAAGTTATTAGAGCCACCACCATCATCACATCTAATTCTTACAGATGGCTACGACCTCGGCCCTGATCTAATAGCCATGATTCAGGAGCAACCCTTCTCTGGGCAAGTAGATGAAGATCCATACACCCACCTTAGAGAATTCGAGTAGTTGTGCTCTTGCCGATCTATTTTTGGCATGACACAAGACACCCTTAAATGGAAATTATTTCCATTCTCCCTTTTGGGAAGAGCAAAAAAGTGGTATGCTCATTCTATAGGAGGCGTTAATGGAAATTGGGATGAACTTCGGGACAACTTTTGTCTCGCTTTCTTTCCACTTTTTCGAATTGCTGACCTTAGAATCAAAATTCTTACATTCAAACAAAGAGAGAAGGAAACTTTAGGAGCAGCTTGGGCTAGGTTCACAAGCCTTACCAATTCTGGTCCAAACCTTTCCCTGCCTGACCATGTACTTTACTACCACTTTTATCGTGGTCTAAACAAGGAAGCTGCTCTTCACCTCGACATTGCTTCAGGAGGATCATTCACACACAAACTCACAGATGAGGAGAGAGCTATCCTAGAAAGAATCCTTGAAAATACCCCTTACACAGGCATTTATGATGAGTTTCCTGAAGAAGAAAAAAAAGTCGAGCCTGATCCTAAACCAAAAGATGAGGAACTTGCAACTGAGATAGAAATTCCACCTGACCCATCCATTAATTTGGTTGTAGAGAAACCTCCTGATAAGGGAATGCAAAACCAACAAAGAGATGATGAACCACCACCTTTAGAGCATCCCTTTGAATTCGAGGAAGACCATTTTGAAGATTATGGAAACACCTCAAATTTTCCTATCCAAACACGACCTCTAGCAAGAATCACTAAATCCATTCTAAGAGTAGAATCTGTTGACATAGAACACATCAAAAGCCTTTCGGCTATTCTGAGTTATGAATGGCTAACAGAAGCAGAGCTGTCTCCTGAGGTAGCTCGGATCATCACTCCTTCAACCATTCTTCTATGCCAAAATAGAAGGTTCGTTAGGAAGGTCCACTACAATCCATATGTTGGGATAAATGTTATTTCGAAGGAGTTAGCTGACACTCTTTATCCCAATGAGTCCATAACCCCATCTCAAAAACTTTTACAAAGTCCATCTAGATTAAATCTAGAAAGCCATGGGGTATTAAGGGCAGTTCCTGTTAGAATCATGTACTCTGGAATATGTCTAGATTTTCACATTTTTGACATACCAGAGATTCCTCTCTTGATTGGCAGACCAGTCAAGAAACTTCTACAAGAACAACCACATCGAGGTCATTTAGACTTCATGGTTGGGAATTCCACTATTGTTGTTCCTCTTGCTAGATCAATTAACACGATAGTGGAACCCAAACTTGAACCAGATCCTATTGAGGAGATCTTAATGCTGACTCAAGAGGAGATGGCCCAACCATTCTTTAATCATGAACATTTTGTTCAAGAAGAAGAAGAGTTGGTAGAACCCGTTGAGCTAGACAAAAATGAACAACCTTCACCTCCTTCGATAGAGTTAAAACCTCTTCCTTCTAGCCTTAGATATGTCTATTTGCACAACAACCCAAAAACTCCAGTAATTATCAGTGACAAGCTTTCCGATTATGAAACACAACAACTTGTCACTGTTCTTGAAAGGCATAGATCAGCATTTGGCTACTCTCTCGAAGAACTCACGGGCATTAGTCCCATTCTCTGCACTCATCGTATCCCTATTGATACCAATTTTACACCTTCAAGGGAACTACAATGGAGACTTAACAATGCTATGCGAGAGGTTGTTAAGAAAGAGGTCCTCAAACTCTATAATGCTGGAATTATTTATCATGTGCCACATAGTGAGTGGGTTAGCCTGTCCAAGTAGTGCCAAAGAAAGGAGGAATGACGGTCGTTAGGAATGAGAAGAATGAACTCATCCCTCAACGAATTGTCACTGGGTCGCGTATGTGTATTGACTAACGAAAACTCAACAAGGCTACAAACAAAGATCACTTTCTATTACCCTTCATTGATGAAATGTTGGAACGACTTGCAAACCACTTTTTCTTTTGTTTCCTTGATGGTTATTCTGGATATCACCAAATCCCAATCCACCCAGATGACCAAGAAAAGACTACCTTTACATGCCCGTATGGAACTTATGCATACTGACGAATGTCGTTTGGATTGTGCAATGCTCCAGCTTCTTTCCAATGGTGCATGATGTCTATTTTCTCGGACATGATTGAGAAGATCATGGAGGTTTTCATGGATGATTTTACTGTCTATGGCAAAACCTTCGATCATTGTTTGGAGAATTTAGATAGAGTCTTGCAGCGATGTGAAGAAAAGCACTTAATCCTGAACTAGGAGAAATGTCATTTTATGGTTCAGGAAGGAATAGTGTTGTCGGTGTTTTCCCCACGGGGGGTCACACCAACGAGTAAATTTGTATGTGTGCTCCCTTTCCTAGATGGTGATGCAAGAAGACACAAAGATTTATCCTGGTTTGGGCAAGAGAAGGCCCTACGTCCAGCGGGAGGGGGGGAAGTCTGTATTATCTTGCACCTAAGTGCTTGTACAGGGGTGAATACAATCGTGGTATGGATTGTGTGAGCTCTACTGCGTATGGTGTCGCGCTGTTCTATTCCGGAGTCCCTCCTTTTATAGCTCTAAGGAGAGACCTAGGGTACATGTATAGGTGTCAGAGTAGGAGTCGTTAGCAGCATGGAGCGCTGACCTACTCGAGGCTTCCGTACCGGCATGGCCTCGAGCCGTCCCGTCTTGATAGCCTGGTGATGATTACGCGTGCCCCTGCGTTCTGCTCTGCGCGCCGTCTTGTGTTGGTTCAACGGTCGCACGCTTGTACGGTATGGCGGTAGATCCGGCGGGGTGGTTGTGGTACTATCGGTCGACGCCCAACTCGTCCCCAGGATGGAACCCTGTTCGGTCGAGGGTCGGACGCCGTGTAGTGTGCCGATATCCGGAGCGCTGACCTGGGATGTCTCGAGGGGGTCCCGATTAGACGTCCCATCCTCTTTTCCCGCGTCCTGACATGCCCTGGATCGTTTGGTGGGGAAGGTTGCAAAAAGAACGATGGGACGGATGCCTGTTCCCTATCATGCCTCCCGTGACCTGTGTGTTAGGTGGGGAAGCGTCAGGCGCATTTAATGCCCCGGCTCGCGTGCGCGCGTCAGGCGGCGTGCGGCGTCCTTGCGCTCGACGCCCCCCGGTTCGTGTGAACCCGTTTCCGTATTCGACGGTAGCTAGCGCTCGACCCCTGATCGATTCGCTCGACGCTATTTCCATCTTCGAGGTTGTGGACGTCGAAGGCTACGTATACGCATGGCCAGAGCTTCGAGTCGAGGGCCTCATCCTGCGTACGGATAGTCTTGATACCCGCATCGGTGAGGGTACCCCTTATTGATACCCTAGACAGTAGCCCCCGAGTCAACGTTCGAGCGCTAGCGCTCGAGTGGAGGCTTGTATCCTCGGGTCGAGCTTCTGTGGGGGCGCGCGAGCGACCCCGTGGGGGTAGCCCCCGAGCCCTTGAAGGAGTTTTTGACTCCTTCGAGGGTTATATTGCCTAGTTTGCAGAAACGTTATCGACACCAATGGTGGTAGGTTCTGATTGGCTCGTTTTTCGTGGAGGTTTCGACGTCCTCTCGATAGACCGAGCGTCTTCCCCCCCCAGATTGAGTTCCTAGTGGGTAGTCCAAGTGAGAACCTGTGCCCTTTTCGACGGGGTCAGCTGTAGCCCGGAGGCGTTCTCATAAAGCAGGGCCGACGTGGTCGGGGATACCGGTCTCATTCGATAGAGTCCGGCGGCTCGATGCCTCCCGTCGGGGGGATTCCTCTCGACTGTCTCGACCCTACCTTGGACAACGCCAGCGAGTCTTCGAGGCGGGCCTCGATCTTCGACCGCTCGCTAGGGATCCCTGACTCCGGTGCTCGAGATCGGCTGTCGAACCCTTTCGGTGGGCCAGCCTGCGACCTCTCGAGGCTTTCGCGTGTACGCCCCTTGGCTTACAAAGGAAGGAAGTGGAGGTGGCGGTTCGCGTTTTTGCCCGTTGGGCGTGCCTTTTCAGGTGGGTGACGTTACGACACTGCGTCGGCGTGGAATTCGGAGCGCCCCGCCTGTGAGGGGAAAGAGACGGTTAGGTGGCGCATTTATGGGGGGCGTTACCTCATCTCTCAGATCTGTCCATTGGCGGACTGCTGCCTATAAATACGCCGTGGCGCCGCCGCCGTTCTTCCTTCCGCCTTCTCGCCTTCTTCCCCGCTTACACGGGCCGTCTGATTATAGAGCGCCCGGACAACTGGACGTACGGCGTCGTCCAAGAGCACCAGTTGCGGCTCGACCCCCTCCTCGACGCCATGAAGAAGCTGCGCCTAGAGGGCCTGTCCGCCGCTCTCGTCCTCTCGGCCGTCCATCGTCGAAGGGTCCTCCCCTTGATGTCTCGGCCGTTGAGGATGGACGAGATGGGGCTGGGCGTCTTGTCCTGGGATCTCGAGGCTTGCCGGATGTCTAACGTGGCTCTGGCGGACGACGAGATCGCTGCCCGTGTTAGGGCGGCCATCGCCGGCGACTTTAAGTCGAAGCACGTCAACGGCTTCCCTATGAGGCCCGACGAAGGGTCGCTCGACCTGGTATGTTCTTTTCTCGCACATAGCTCTAGTTCTGGATTTTCCTCGATTCTTTTTTAAACTTTCCTTTATTCTGGCAGGGGCGTATTGACGTCCGGTTCTCGAGGCCCCCTGTGAAGGAGGACGAGGTCGATCGTGATAGGCGGCGCCAGTCTGCCGAAAAGCTGAAGTCCGCTAAAGGACTCCGCATAGAAAGGGGAGAAGAAGTAGAACCTCGACCGCCAAGCATTGGAGGCGCGTCGAGCCAAATCCAGGTAGAGGGGGGAGCCTGAGGAAGAATCCCCCAGCGACGACGATGATGACGACGAGGACAGCGGCGACTCCGAGGGGATGGCGTCACGTCTTGACCGGATCCTCGAGGGCCCGCCTTGAGGTGACGTCGACGTCCCCCAAACGGAGACTCCGAAGGAGGGCCCGAGCGGATCCCACCGCCCTCGGGCCGACACGCCTCCTGCACCCTCGACTGGCCAGGTCGCGCCGCGCCCTCCCCCCGCACCCAGGGGGGGTGGCCATGATAGGCCCCAGGCGACGGGGCCACTGACTCGCGGTCGCGCCCCGGCCTCCGAGAAAGGAGAGGTCGGCCGCAGGAGCGCCAGCCCCGGTGCCCGCCAAGCGGGAATTGCTGTGCCAGGGCCAGTGCCTGCACTCGAGGGGCCCGGAGCCTTGACGCGGGGTGGCCCGAGGCCCACCGATCGGGGTACCGGTAGGCGAGCTGTTCTTCCCATAGGGTGAGCCTTTTGAAGTTGTGACTTTTGTTTACCCATTCCCTCGTGTTTCCCCGTACTCTGGTCTTTTCATGCTCGTTTCCTTCTTTTTAGGCTGAAGCGGACGCTCGAGCAGGCCCAGCCTTCAATGGCGAAGAGGCTCAAGGCAGGAGCAGCTTCCAAAGAGCCAGGTTTGTAGTTTGTTTCTGGGTCTTGTGACGTTCTTGTATCGGTTATTACAGTGACCGACCTTCATTCTTTACTTCACAGGCCCCTCCGACTCTCAACCTTCGGCCGACGCTGGGAGTGCTCCGTCTCGTCCCGAGCCTACTCCGATGCCGTCGACGCGTGACGAGGCGCCCCGAACTCAGGGGCAGGAAGGAGCCCCCAAGCCTCCCCAATTGGGGGTCGAGGCGGACCCCATCACCATCAGCAACACGTCTCGTGGTAACGAGGCGTCTGGGAACGCCCAACCTATGGAGGAGGAGGCGTTGACTTCTCTCATCTCGGGACGGACTCCCTGACCTGCTGGCCTTCGAGCCCTCGAGGAGCAGAAGGAGAAAGAGAAGGAGGGGGAGGAGCGGGAGCGCGAGGCGACGCGGCCGCCACAGGAGCAGAAGCAGCAGCAACAACATCAGCAGGAGGAACAGCAGCAGCAGCAGGAGTAGCAAATGCCCGAGGGGCTGCAACAACAGCAACAGCAGGGGGAACAACAGCAGCAGCAGGAGCAGGGGGGCCAAGAGGAAAGGCCGCTCGAGCCCCTGCCTCAAGGTCTGGCCCAACCGGTACCACCGGCGTGTGGCAGAACCCCCTAAGTGTTTGGGCCCACCGGCACCCGCCATTGTCCTAAGGACCTCTGACGGTGATGCCGGGAGTCCTCCCACCTTAGAAGTCCGATGAGCATCGCTGGACGCTCATTCCACTGCTACCTGTGGCGTATCAAGCTGGCTCGTTCTGACCACTAGCAATGGTCAAGCAACGAGAACTGCTTCTTCTCGCCCTTACAGGATAGCAAGTGGCCACCTTAACACCAGGATCATTCGTTGCGAAGATAAAGCAGTAACTCAAACGACATCAGACTAAAATAATATTTCAGAGTAAAACAGCGGAAGTATTACATAACTTAATTTACAAAAGGAATTCTTCCAAATAGTAGAGTGTTATTACAAGCCTGGTCCAGCGGAGCAACTGAAACTTTAGTACAGACAGTACAAATTTACAGACCCTGCCCATGGGTCACGCTCATTCTTCTTCGTCGTCAACTTCGACGACGGTCACACAGCAGGGTCCGAAACAAGTCGGCTCCTGCGCTTCACCTGCAACAGGGCTATTGAAACCCTGAGTACGGGAGTACTCAACAAGACTTACCCGATGGGAAAAGAGGAGAACTTAGGGATGCAGGCTTAGGGTAGACAAGGGGTGGCTGAGCAAGGAGTCAAAGTGTTTTGCGTAAAAAGCTTACTAATAGTGCATCCTTATTTTCAAGTTTTACCCACGAATTCCTCCCTCGCAGAGGCCGAGGAGTTCGAGGATAGTTTAACTAGTTGTACCCCACAGACGAATCCGTGAGTTCCTAATCCTAACGTCAAGTATTATTTATCGATGGCCATAGCTTCATGTCGCTATGAGTCCGGGAATTGGGATCCGAACCTCATGAGACATTTTCCTCTTTCTCATTTTATCATTCAGTTGCTTATTTAACTACGATGAGGGTCGAAGGAATTGAGTCTCCCAATCGGGGAGCAACGACGATTCGAATCGCTTAGCAATCCAGCTGGAGTTCCTAACCACCCGACATATGTAGAACCAAATCTTGCATATATCAATCCAAGTCTAGCTCTCCCCAAATTTGACCAGGTTCGCGGCACCCGAGAGCACAGTACCCCACCATCCTACAGCCGATCTAGATGTTTTCCGGTCATCTCAGATCCGTAAGGTGGGCACACGTTACTCTCGCCATCTTTCCACTCCCAGTGCGCGAGTAGCTGTTCGCGTCGAGGGATCACAAGACCGGGCTTACCGAGGGCAAGTGGCTAGTACTATAAATTCTCAACCCAGCAGGCCATCAACGGAACGGTCCTTAATCGACACAGTTGGAGACACTACTTTAAGACTCCATTCTTAAAGCAAGTCCACCCACCGGTCTCAAATTGAAACATCATTGATCATAAGTGTATTCCACAACAACCCTTCAAACTTTGCTTGAAAACCTATCTAGTAGCAGGGCTAAGCATCGCTACGCAGTTTTAATATAAAACAGGTGTCAAGGACAGGATAACAGATATTTTCTCAACTACCTAATTCTCAACTACCTAATGCAGCATTTTCAATTCATAAGTGATAAAAGATTTAAAACATCCAAGGAGGGGTTAATGCATCCGGGGCTTGCCTTGGTTGCAGGGCAGAGGGGGACCCTCGGAGACTTCCCAAGTCTCGGATCCGACTTCCTCGAACGGAGCACCGACCTCGGGGTTCGGTTCAACGGGCGCTCCTTCGGTCACGGACACTATACGCAAAATGATGAATGCTCATGATATGCGTATGACAAATATGCAAGAAGGACCAAGTCGAGTACAACTTGCCTTCTCGGTGCAACACAGAGTAAATATTAATTAAAGTTGTTTATCAACTTAGTATTTTTACCCAAAAGGTTGCATCTGTAAATTAAGACTTCTCTTAATCCATAATTATCTTAAATTAGTTAATTATTAATCCTATTTACCTTAATTAATTCTTAATTAACTACTAATGACAGTAATTAAGCATTAAGGCTAAATAATAATAAAATGCCAAAGGTCATTAGGGTTAATGACCTCAGGTCATCACACAATCCTAAAATCACTCAACCCTAATCATGAGGATTTAATTAATTATTGTTTAATTATTTTGGAATTATTACTTAAGTACTAAATAAGGGTTTATTAATATTTTAATCAAACATTATCCAAATGCCACCAAATTTTGTGTGGAGCCAGGGAATAATATTCAGAGGCTCCCCACAATTTTTGGTCATTTTTGGACATACAAATAAATTATTAAAAATCATACAAGTTTTATTTGCTAATTAAAAGGGCAAATTTTTACAGACATGTAAACTACCAGAAAACATAATCCACTATTTTTCTTGTGTTCTACCCACTTCATGGAACCTATACAAAAACTTTTATTATTTTTGGATTAGCACACAATTTATTACATAATTTCAAACATCAAACAAAAATTGCATAAAAAGAAAAAGAAAAAGATCTTTGCACAGTGGGCGGCCTGGATCTTGGCCCGCAGGCCGGCCCATGCGCGCTCGGCCCACAACCGCGCTGCGCGCGCTGCCCCCCTCTCTCTGAGCGGTCACTGACGAGCGGGTCCCGCTCGTCAGGCCCTCTCTACGGGACGCTGACGGGGCGACCCCACCCGTCAGCTGCGTCCTCACCGCGCACGGCGGTTCGGCCACGGCTCCGGCCGCCGTTGGCGAGGGTCTCGGCCGGAGTGCGCGTGCGCATCGGCTTCACTTCAACTTCGCGACACTGAGGACACCCCCTACCCACGCTCTACCCTACTCCCTCCACCTCGGTCACGAGAAGGGCGGGCAGCCGCCATGGCCGACCCTCGGCCGGCCGCTAGGGCCCGGTAGAGTGCAAGCCGACGGTTGAGCGAGGTTCCATAGGGGTTGGGGAGGGTGGTGCTCACGCTGCAAGGCTCGGAGAAGCAGCTGAAGCCGCTGGCGACGGAAGCAGTGTCGTCGGGCGGGAGCTCTGGCTCCGGCAAGCTTGTTCCAGCGATCCTGCTCACATTCAAGGAGAAGGAGCGAGAGCATGAGCAACCAGGGCACGGAAGGAACTTGAAACAGTCGCCAGCGGGGTGTGATACTCACTAGAACACCGTGGCCACGGGAAGAGCTCCGCGGCGGCGGTCTCGGCCGGAGTTGGAGAAGAGGGAGGAGCTCGGGCGTTTGAGGGGGTTAGAGAGGGAGCTTGGGGGTGCACTAGGTCCGCACGAAGGTGACGAAGACGCTGGGTTGCTCAATTTGGCTCGGGAAGGAGTGGTTATGGTGAATTGAAGAGGGGAGCTCGTCGGGGTTCTCTGGCTCAGGGCGGAGGAAACGCGCGGCGGCGCCCACGCTGGTGCTCAAAGGGGAGAAGGAGATGAGCCAAGGGCGTCCACGTTGCCTGGCGACGCAGGCAAGCAGGCAGCTGCGTGCCCGCACGGGCGCTCGCGGTGCTGCGCGCACGGCGGCCGCGTTGGACAGGGAGCCGGTGATCCCTATCGGGTCACTGTAGCAGACCCTTATCCCCTCTTTTCTGAACTTTGTGAAATTCAGCCGAAATTTGAACTGGAGTCAAATTTGTGTCAAAACAAAAGTTGTTCCAAATTTTATAAGCTACAAAACATGTTTCGGTGACCAGAGCTGATTTTGAGTGTAACAGGGTGAATTTGGCCAAAACAGTTTGGAAATCAAAATTCAATTTGAGAGGATTCAAATTTTTGACTTGGGGCAGATTAGAATTTCCAAAATTACTTTTGTTTTTCCTAAACATCTTGAAAAACTCCCAACATGAAAGTTGCTCAACTTTTTGTGCTCTACAACTTTCATGTTGACCACTTTTCAAAATTCCAAATGGATTTTGAATTTGGAGGCTTAATTTGGAAAAGGGGACACTTTTCGGAAATCTGTATTTTCAAAATTACTTTGAATTTTGTATTGAAGCTTCAAAAACTCAAAACACCAAAGTTGTACATCTTGCCAAGAGCTACAACTTTGCTTTTGAACTCAACCCCAAACTTTGCTTAGTTTTTGACTTATGCAAAAGGGGGCAAATCTAGGATCCAGGAATCAGGGTTTCCCCCCCCCTTAGCTTTTCGGAAAAAAAAATTTCCACCCTAGGATTTTAGCAACCACACAAGCATCAACATTCCACATAAACACACTCTACCTCCCTAAGCTCAAGCAATAAAAATAAACTTGTTTTAAGTTGATGCATACAAATATGCTTTAACAACTATGCTTTGCAATGCTTATGATGACATGATCCGTTTTTAGTAACCGTAACATCGGAGATGTTACAGCCCTTCCCCCTTAAAGAAATCTCATCCCCGAGATTTAAAACCTTAGGGTAAGTAATGGAAAAGGAAATTTGTCAAAACTCTTTCATCTTCAACTTTTCCATAAGGCAAGAAGTTGATGAAAATACTTCATTATAAGCATATATGTACATTGAGTGCATGGCTCTGGTGACTCTTTTCCTTCACTAGAGTACACTCTCTATTTATCACGTGTTGTCCTGAAGAGAAGCGTGGAATTCAGGAAAATTCTCTAACAAGTAATCTTCAGATTCCCAGGTGGCTTCCTCTTCAGAGTGCTGGCTCCATTGTATCTTGTACCATTTGGTGGTTGTTCTTCGAGTAACTCTATCTTTCTGATCCAGTACTCGGATAGGATATTCCGAATAAGTTAGATCTGGTTCAAGTTCTACATCTTCAATATCTTGAACTCGGTCTGGTACCCGAAGACACTTTTTCAGTTGAGACACATGGAACACATTATGCACCCCGGATAATCGTTCAGGCAGTTTAAGGCGGTAAGCGACCTGTCCACATCGGTCAATGATTGGAAATGGACCAATGTAACGAGGCGCTAACTTGCCTTTAACACCAAAACGATTTACTCCTTTCATTGGGGATACTTTCAAATACACATGATCACCTTTGGCGAACTTTAATGGTCGACGTCTTTTATCAGCATAACTTTTCTGTCGAGACTGAGCAACTTTCAAGTTATTTTGGATTTGTTTCACTTTGTTCTCAGTCTCTTTCACTAAGTCAACTCCGAAGAACCATCTTTCTCCAGGTTCCGACCAGTGTAACGGAGTTCGACATCGGCGACCATACAGTGCCTCAAAAGGAGCCATCTTGATACTCTCTTGGTAGCTATTATTGTAAGAAAATTCTGCTAGAGGCAAGCAGTCATCCCATTTATCTGGAAAATTCAGGGCACAAGATCTTAGTAGATCTTCTAGGGTTTGATTCACCCTTTCAGTTTGCCCACCGGTTTGAGGGTGGTAGGCGGTGCTGTATAAAAGTTTAGTGCCCAGGGACTCGTGTAAACATTTCCAGAATTGGGAGACAAATTGTGTGCCTCTATCTGACACTATTGTCTTTGGCACCCCATGTAGACTTAGGATACGGTCGAAATAAATCTTAGCATAGGTGGAGGCAGGATACAATAGCTTTACCGGCAGAAAATGTGCTGTTTTGGTGAGACGATCTACTATGACCCAAATGGAATCAAAGCCCTTGGCCGTCTTGGGCAATCCTACTATGAAATCCATACTTATGTCATCCCATTTCCATGCGGGGACAGGCAAAGGTTGCAACTCCCCAGCGGACTTGAGATGAATAGCTTTGACCTTTCGACAGGTGTCACATTGGGCCACATAGCGAGCTATCTCTATCTTCATTTTTGTCCACCAAAACCTTTGCTTTAGGTCCTGATACATCTTGTTGCTTCCCGGATGAATAGAATACCTCGTGGTATGAGCTTCATCTAGGATTTGTTGACGTAGCTCAGGTACCTTTGGAACCACTAACCGGTTTTTGAACCAGATTACTCCCGCATCATCCACCTTAAAGTCTGTGGGTACTCTATTAGAAATCTTCTCTTTAAGATGTCTCATGCCTTTGTTTTCTTTTTGTGCCTTTATGATTTGAGCTTCGAGATTGAAATCGATCTTTAGATTGGTAAGGCTTCCTTGGGAAATCATTTCTATTCCCAAGTTCTCTAGCTCTTGGCACAAAGTTATGTCTCTAGGCATCACTGTTACGCAATTGCAGTGAGCCTTACGATTGAGGGCATCAGCTACTACATTTGCCTTGCCAGGGTGATAATGCACCTCAAGGTCGTAATCTTTAATTAATTCTAGCCACCTTCGCTGGCGCATATTAAGCTCAGCTTGAGTAAAGATATACTTCAAGCTTTTATGATCTGTATATAGATGACATGTGTTCCCCAACAGATAATGACGCCAGATCTTTAATGCATGTACCACGGCGGCTAGTTCAAGATCATGGGTCGGGTAATTCTCTTCATGGGGTTTGAGTTGTCTGGAAGCATATGCAATTACGCGACCCTCCTGCATTAGCACACAGCCTATCCCGATCCCTGATGCATCACAATATACATCAAAGGGTTTTTCAATATCTGGCTGGGCTAAGACAGGTGCAGTTGTCAACAACCTTTTCAGAGTCTGAAAGGCTTGCTCACATTGGGGTGACCAAACAAACTTAGTTTGATTTTTGAGCAAGGTTGTGATTGGTTTGGCAACTCTGGAAAAGTCCGGGATAAAACGACGGTAATATCCCGCCATACCCAGAAAACTACGGACCTCATGTACCGTAGTCGGGGGTTTCCAATTCAACACGTCTTCTACCTTGCCTGGGTCTACAGCGACTCCCTCCGCTGATAATACATGACCCAGGAAATGGACTTTGTCCAGCCAGAACTCACATTTGCTGAACTTGGCGTATAGCTGATGTTCCCTGAGACGAGTCAGCACGACCCTCAAATGTTCAGCATGTTCTTTCTTAGTTTTGGAGTAAATCAAAATGTCATCAATAAAGACTACAACAAATTTATCTAGTTCTGGCATGAAGACAGAGTTCATCAGGTACATGAAATGGGCCGGTGCATTGGTCAACCCAAAGGACATCACCAAGTATTCATATAGCCCGTAACGGGTTGTAAAAGCTGTCTTGGGCACATCTTCCGGCCTAATTTTAATTTGGTGGTACCCTGATCTCAAGTCAATTTTTGAGAATACTTTGGCCCCAGCTAGCTGGTCAAACAATAAGTCAATGCGGGGCAATGGGTACTTGTTCTTAATCGTCACCTCATTTAGGGGACGATAGTCGACACATAGCCTTAATGTCTGATCTTTCTTTTTCACAAACAAGGCTGGGCAACCCCATGGAGAAGAACTAGGCTGAATAAAACCTTTCTGCAACAACTCTTGTAATTGGGTTTTTAATTCGGCCAGCTCTTTCGGTGCCATTCTGTAGGCCCTTCGAGATATTGGGGCTGTTCCTGGTTTCAATTCTATACTGAATTGTACATCCCGGTCCGGAGGCAGACCTGGTAAGTCTTCAGGAAATACATCCGGAAAATCTCGAACTACCGGAATATCTTCGACTTCAGACACATTAGCGGCATGAACTTGCCCAATTGTCCGCTTGGGAGTAACTAATTGAATTAGCAAATAAGAATTCTCATTGGGCAATGGGATTTTAATGGTTCGATGCAAAGTGTCTAGCACAACCCCTCGTTGCGCCATCTAGTTCATGCCCAAGATGACATCAATTTCTTGGTCCTTAAGAACAATCATGCTAGTAGGAAAATTATGCCCACCAAATTCGATGGGTACTTGGTGAACCATTTCTTTGGACATCAGCCGTCCTCCTGGCGACTGTATATAAAAATGATCTTGTGTTTCCCCAATGGGTATGCCATGCTTTAACACAAAGGTGCGATTAATGAATGTATGAGATGCACCAGAATCGAAGAGCATTAAAGCAGGATGTTTCGCGACAGGAAACGTACCCATCATCACTGGTTCACCCTCTGGAATCGTCTCCACTTCAGTATGGAAGACACGCCCTGTCTTCTTTACCGGTCTACCTTTCTGTACCTGTTGCCCTTTCTGAGCCCCAGTCCTGAACTGACTTGGCTGGGGTTGGCCCATAGGTGGCCTTTGAAAGGTAGGGTTGGTTTGACGGGGAAAAGGGCACTCTTTAGAGAAATGCCCAGGCTTACCACAATTGAAGCAAGGGTAATTGTGGCTGGGCGAAGCAGTAGGGCGAACACCCGGGGCGTTCGGCTGGCGTGGTGCGAAAGCGATGGCAGTAGGTCGAGAGTATACCTGCGGCCCAGGTCTGTACTGTGGAGGGGAGAAAGGACCACGATAAGGTGACGGTGCTTGGAAACATCCGTGGCCCTGTGGATGATAAATGATTCTCTGGCGCTTTTGACCGCGACCAGAGAAAGAAGAGGAAGCAGCCTTCTTCTTGGCTTCCTTGTGTTTCCTATTCTTTTCCTCTGAGGCGATAGCAATATTTACCGCCTCATAGAAAGTAGCATTTTGGCACGTGGTCATCATGGTCTGAAGTTTAGTATTTAGACCACGCATGAAACAGGCTTTCTTCTTTCTGTCAGTGTTCACATGATCCGTGGCATATTGAGAGAGATGATTAAACCTTGCCACGTACTCCATAACACTTTTATCGCCTTGCTGCAAGGCGAGAAACTCTTCGGCCTTCATGGCCATGAGCCCTTCGGGGATGTAGTGGGTGCGAAACGCGTCCCTAAACTCGGTCCAGGTAACCTGGTGACCAGGAGCTTGGATAGCTAAGAAGTTCTCCCACCAGGCACCTGCAGCTCCCCGAAGCTGCTGGGCTGCAAACAGGGGCTTCTGAGTTTCTGAACACTGAATCAAACTGAACTTATGCTCCATGGTTCGGAGCCAGTCATCCGCTTCTAAAGGCTCATCGGCCTTAGCGAACACCGGGGGCCTGGTCTCGGTAAAGTCCACATACCGAGTCTCTCCGTCCTCGTTGCGCGATGCCCTGAAGTTTGGAGCAGGGTGTGGTTGACGCTGTGCTAGCTCGCGCAGTAAGCGAGCGTTATCAGTTGTGGCACTTAGCAGAACAGCAATGGCGTCAGCCAAAGAAGGTGGAGCAGGTGGAGGGTTGGGGATATCATCCCCTCCCTGGGATGTCCCAGCTCCCTCAGATCCGCGAGTACGCATCGGCATCTGTTACAAGAGTTGTAGATACCTGTTACCACGTGAAATTCATAACACAGAACATATCTTACATTCTTCCATTCACTTATTAAACATTAGTTCAACACACCAAGAGTAAACAGGTACAACTTCTCAAACCGAAAGAGAACTTATATTACAAACCCGAACCCCACTACGGCAAGCTAGAACTCCTACTACGACGTTGCCCATGGTTTCACCGAACTAATCGGTGTGGCCAGAGCTGTAGCCCGGGTCGTCATTGCCATCATCCTGATTACCCCCTGGGTTGTGGTCCTCGGGGTCGGACTCCTCTTCATCACTGAGGCCTGGATCAGGTTCCCCATCGTCTGCCAACTCGCCATCCGTATCCATTTCTCCTTCGCCGGGAGGTGGGTGGAGTTGATGATACAGATCAAATGCAATATCACGATATTGCATAGCCAGGTCATTGACTGTATCTAAGTGATGTGCCAGCTCCAGTTTCTCTAGCTGGAGCTGGTCCTCTCGTTGCCACGCGACATCCCGTTGTGCGGTGACCGTGGCCGCCATCTTCACGTACAAATCCTTAAGATACCTGGCCTTGCCCAACTTTGCGTTCATCCTAGTTAGCTCATGCCTGTGTGTGCTCCTAGCTTCTTCCTCTCGGGCAATGGCTGCATTCCGCTCCTCCACCATCCGGGACAACATAGCCTCACAGTTCTTTGTAGCTTGTTTTTCTTTGGCCAGTTGAGCTTTAAGTTTGCCAATCTCCATAACATTGTACATTCTCTCTCTCATCACCTCAGTCAACTCGGCGGACAACCTGTCCACCTCCTGCTGAGGCGGCGAACGGCTACTACTGGCTTGATCACTGCGTGGAGCTAGCTGATGTCGGGGAACTCCTTTTGGACCAGTCCGCTTACGCGGGGTCTGCTTCTGACGAGCCATCCTGTAGAGGGTAAGTTTAGATCAGTAAGAAAGACCTTAAAGGTTAGCAAGAATAGGATTGATTCTATTCACCCAACCCAAACAAGGAGGAAGGAACTTAACCAGTTAATACATCATGATGCATGCACGAACTTACGATTCCTACTAACAATTCGTAACGATATTACTTTAAACTTTTACAACATAGGGCAATACTTTATGTTGCTCCTCCATACCACTTCCAAAAATTCTAAGAAAGCCTATAGACAGGGGTAGGTTAGGACTAAGCACTTGGACTCAAAATAGGCAGGTTCATAGTATTAGATCCAAACGAATTTTGAAGTTTTTCAATAGTTACAGCAGTCATCTTAGCAACGAATGCTCTGATACCAGCTGTGGCAGAACCCCCTAAGTGTTTGGGCCCACCGGCACCCGCCATTGTCCTAAGGACCTCTGACGATGATGCCGGGAGTCCTCCCACCTTAGAAGTCCGATGAGCATCGCTGGACGCTCATTCCACTGCTACCTGTGGCGTATCAAGCTGGCTCGTTCTGACCACTAGCAATGGTCAAGCAACGAGAACTGCTTCTTCTCGCCCTTACAGGATAGCAAGTGGCCACCTTAACACCAGGATCATTCGTTGCGAAGATAAAGCAGTAACTCAAACGACATAAGACTAAAATAATATTTCAGAGTAAAACAGCGGAAGTATTACATAACTTAATTTACAAAAGGAATTCTTCCAAATAGTAGAGTGTTATTACAAGCCTGGTCCAGCGGAGCAACTGAAACTTTAGTACAGACAGTACAAATTTACAGACCCTGCCCATGGGTCACGCTCATTCTTCTTCGTCGTCAACTTCGACGACGGTCACACAGCAGGGTCCGAAACAAGTCGGCTCCTGCGCTTCACCTGCAACAAGGGTATTGAAACCCTGAGTACGGGAGTACTCAACAAGACTTACCCGATGGGAAAAGAGGAGAACTTAGGGATGCAGGCTTAGGGTAGACAAGGGGTGGCTGAGCAAGGAGTCAAAGTGTTTTGCGTAAAAAGCTTACTAATAGTGCATCCTTATTTTCAAGTTTTACCCACGAATTCCTCCCTCGCAGAGGCCGAGGAGTTCGAGGATAGTTTAACTAGTTGTACCCCACAGATGAATCCGTGAGTTCCTAATCCTAACGTCAAGTATTATTTATCGATGGCCATAGCTTCATGTCGCTATGAGTCCGAGAATTGGGATCCGAACCTCATGAGACATTTTCCTCTTTCTCATTTTATCATTCAGTTGCTTATTTAACTACGATGAGGGTCGAAGGAATTGAGTCTCCCAATCGGGGGCAACGACGATTCGAATCGCTTAGCAATCCAGCTGGAGTTCCTAACCACCCGACATATGTAGAACCAAATCTTGCATATATCAATCCAAGTCTAGCTCTCCCCAAATTTGACCAGGTTCGCGGCACCCGAGAGCACAGTACCCCACCATCCTACAGCCGATCTAGATGTTTTCCGGTCATCTCAGATCCGTAAGGTGGGCACACGTTACTCTCGCCATCTTTCCACTCCCAGTGCGCGAGTAGCTGTTCGCGTCGAGGGATCACAAGACCGGGCTTACCGAGGGCAAGTGGCTAGTACTATAAATTCTCAACCCAGCAGGCCATCAACGGAACGGTCCTTAATCGACACAGTTGGAGACACTACTTTAAGACTCCATTCTTAAAGCAAGTCCACCCACCGGTCTCAAATTGAAACATCATTGATCACAAGTGTATTCCACAACAACCCTTCAAACTTTGCTTGAAAACCTATCTAGTAGCAGGGCTAAGCATCGCTACGCAGTTTTAATATAAAACAGGTGTCAAGGACAGGATAACAGATATCAAGGTAGTAAATGCAGCAAGTAGGTTAACCCAATTCTCAACTACCTAATGCAGCATTTTCAATTCATAAGTGATAAAAGATTTAAAACATCCAAGGAGGGGTTAATGCATCCGGGGCTTGCCTTGGTTGCAGGGCAGAGGGGGACCCTCGGAGACTTCCCAAGTCTCGGATCCGACTTCCTCGAACGGAGCACCGACCTCGGGGTTCGGTTCAACGGGCGCTCCTTCGGTCACGGACACTATACGCAAAATGATGAATGCTCATGATATGCGTATGACAAATATGCAAGAAGGACCAAGTCGAGTACAACTTGCCTTCTCGGTGCAACACAGAGTAAATATTAATTAAAGTTGTTTATCAACTTAGTATTTTTACCCAAAAGGTTGCATCTGTAAATTAAGACTTCTCTTAATCCATAATTATCTTAAATTAGTTAATTATTAATCCTATTTACCTTAATTAATTCTTAATTAACTACTAATGACAGTAATTAAGCATTAAGGCTAAATAATAATAAAATGCCAAAGGTCATTAGGGTTAATGACCTCAGGTCATCACACAATCCTAAAATCACTCAACCCTAATCATGAGGATTTAATTAATTATTGTTTAATTATTTTGGAATTATTACTTAAGTACTAAATAAGGGTTTATTAATATTTTAATCAAACATTATCCAAATGCCACCAAATTTTGTGTGGAGCCAGGGAATAATATTCAGAGGCTCCCCACAATTTTTGGTCATTTTTGGACATACAAATAAATTATTAAAAATCATACAAGTTTTATTTGCTAATTAAAAGGGCAAATTTTTACAGACATGTAAACTACCAGAAAACAGAATCCACTATTTTTCTTGTGTTCTACCCACTTCATGGAACCTATACAAAAACTTTTATTATTTTTGGATTAGCACACAATTTATTACATAATTTCAAACATCAAACAAAAATTGCATAAAAAGAAAAAGAAAAAGATCTTTGCACAGTGGGCGGCCTGGATCTTGGCCCGCAGGCCGGCCCATGCGCGCTCGGCCCACAACCGCGCTGCGCGCGCTGCCCCCCTCTCTCTGAGCGGTCACTGACGAGCGGGTCCCGCTCGTCAGGCCCTCTCTACGGGACGCTGACGGGGCGACCCCACCCGTCAGCTGCGTCCTCACCGCGCACGGCGGTTCGGCCACGGCTCCGGCCGCCGTTGGCGAGGGTCTCGGCCGGAGTGCGCGTGCGCATCGGCTTCACTTCAACTTCGCGACACTGAGGACACCCCCTACCCACGCTCTACCCTACTCCCTCCACCTCGGTCACGAGAAGGGCGGGCAGCCGCCATGGCCGACCCTCGGCCGGCCGCTAGGGCCCGGTAGAGTGCAAGCCGACGGTCGAGCGAGGTTCCATAGGGGTTGGGGAGGGTGGTGCTCACGCTGCAAGGCTCGGAGAAGCAGCTGAAGCCGCTGGCGACGGAAGCAGTGTCGTCGGGCGGGAGCTCTGGCTCCGGCAAGCTTGTTCCAGCGATCCTGCTCACATTCAAGGAGAAGGAGCGAGAGCATGAGCAACCAGGGCACGGAAGGAACTTGAAACAGTCGCCAGCGGGGTGTGATACTCACTAGAACACCGTGGCCACGGGAAGAGCTCCGCGGCGGCGGTCTCGGCCGGAGTTGGAGAAGAGGGAGGAGCTCGGGCGTTTGAGGGGGTTAGAGAGGGAGCTTGGGGGTGCACTGGGTCTGCACGAAGGTGACGAAGACGCTGGGTTGCTCAATTTGGCTCGGGAAGGAGTGGTTATGGTGAATTGAAGAGGGGAGCTCGTCGGGGTTCTCTGGCTCAGGGCGGAGGAAACGCGCGGCGGCGCCCACGCTGGTGCTCAAAGGGGAGAAGGAGATGAGCCAAGGGCGTCCACGTTGCCTGGCGACGCAGGCAAGCAGGCAGCTGCGTGCCCGCACGGGCGCTCGCGGTGCTGCGCGCACGGCGGCCGCGTTGGACAGGGAGCCGGTGATTCCTATCGGGTCACTGTAGCAGACCCTTATCCCCTCTTTTCTGAACTTTGTGAAATTCAGCCGAAATTTGAACTGGAGTCAAATTTGTGTCAAAACAAAAGTTGTTCCAAATTTTATAAGCTACAAAACATGTTTCGGTGACCAGAGCTGATTTTGAGTGTAACAGGGTGAATTTGGCCAAAACAGTTTGGAAATCAAAATTCAATTTGAGAGGATTCAAATTTTTGACTTGGGGCAGATTAGAATTTCCAAAATTACTTTTGTTTTTCCTAAACATCTTGAAAAACTCCCAACATGAAAGTTGCTCAACTTTTTGTGCTCTACAACTTTCATGTTGACCACTTTTCAAAATTCCAAATGGATTTTGAATTTGGAGGCTTAATTTGGAAAAGGGGACACTTTTCGGAAATCTGTATTTTCAAAATTACTTTGAATTTTGTATTGAAGCTTCAAAAACTCAAAACACCAAAGTTGTACATCTTGCCAAGAGCTACAACTTTGCTTTTGAACTCAACCCCAAACTTTGCTTAGTTTTTGACTTATGCAAAAGGGGGCAAATCTAGGATCCAGGAATCAGGGTTTTCCCCCCCTTAGCTTTTCGGAAAAAAAAATTTCCACCCTAGGATTTTAGCAACCACACAAGCATCAACATTCCACATAAACACACTCTACCTCCCTAAGCTCAAGCAATAAAAATAAACTTGTTTTAAGTTGATGCATACAAATATGCTTTAACAACTATGCTTTGCAATGCTTATGATGACATGATCCGTTTTTAGTAACCGTAACATCGGAGATGTTACATGGCGCCGCAAGAGCCCGGCGATCAGGAGGAAGATTTGCCGGTGTACGGCCCTCCCACCCCGGCGTGGCTCTTCCCGGGGGCGCCTGCCGCGATCCGGGCAGAGTTGGGGCGAGCGGATGGAGTGGTGGCGCTCGCCTGTATGATGCGCACTCCCACCAACCCCGAGTCCGAGATCAAGAGGACGATCTACGGCATGGACGGGATCGCCCCAGGGTTCCTCCGGGAGAGTCGAGCGTGGGAGGACTGCTTTCCCTCCGAGGAGGATGAGATCGGGTTGTCAGGGAGCAAGGACGGTACCTGGAAGACGGTGGACGACGACGGGCGGTTCCCATGCCTTGTCGACCTGTTCTTGCGCCACGGGGGCTCCCTCGAGACCGTCGAGAACCTTATCCGCGGTGTCAAGGAGCGGGCTGATCGAGAGATGGAGAACTGGTGCCCCGATCGGATTCGTATCCGGGCTTCCACCGATCCGTCCGAGCCCAACATCTTCCTCGACGACAAGAAGGAGGCCGAGAAGTGGGAACATGTCGAAGAGCTCCGCCTTTGGATGAAGCACGTGGTGGGGCTCCTGTCGGACATCATCAACAACGGGCTCGGGCCTGCTTATTTTGTAAGTGTCTTTCGATCTTTGATCTCCATGGAGCCTTTTGGTTTTGTGCTCTAACTCTTCGTCCACCGGCTCGCAGGATATGAAAGAGACCTCCCGCATCAAGTCGAGCTTCATCCACGCTACGCGAGGCGGCTGGGAGCAGCTCCCCGTCCTCAAGGATCAACTCCTCGAGTCGCAGGAGAAACTCCTCAAGGCTTATAAAGACCTCATAGCACTCGAGGAGGAGAAGAAGGCGAGGGAGGCTGCCTTGGCAGAGGCTTGAGAGGCCTCGAAGAAGGCGGAGGAGGAGACGACGCTGCTGCGGGAGCGGGCTCTGACGGTCGAGGAGGCTGCATCCAGAGCCCGGGAGGAGGCCCTGTCCTACAAGGGCGTTATTGCGGACCTGGACAAGGAGAAGGGCCTTCTGAAGACCGACCTGGACTCCCTCTGAGAGTCCTTCCAGAAGATGAAGGTGGAGCACGTGAACGGCGAGATCGCCAGGAGCGCCGCGGAGGAAGCCAAGAGGAAGGCCCTCGAAGATCTCGAGGCGGAGCGGGCTCAATCCCGCAGGCTCTCTGACGACGTCGAACGTCTGAAGGGAGAACTGTTGGAGAAGAGTGGGGCCATTGCTCAGGCTGGCAAGGTGATCGAGGATCTCCGCGTCGCCAACACCGAGCTGGCCCGTTCCAACAAAGAGATCGAGAGAGCCAACACCAGATTAGTCGGCGAAAACACGGACCTGGAGGATAGCGTCCGCGGTACGTTTCCTTTGTCAGATTTCTTTTTCGTGGTGTGCTCGGTTTTTCCTAAAGTTTCTTGTATTGGCGTTTGCAGGGCTTAAGGACGAACTCCTAGCCGCCCAGGTCGAGGCCCGTAATGCTAAGGCCCAGCTCGAGGCGGAGGTTGCTTTGAACCGTCGTGTGCGGACGGCGATAGGCGACCTCTCGACCTCTTGGGAGGTCGAGCCTATGGACGAGCCAAGGGAGGGAGCTCGAGGCGACGCACTGGTCGACCAGCTGTGCTACATAGGCACGACGCTGAGAGACCGAGTGCGGGACGCCCTCCACATCGGGGTGAAGCGGGCGATGGCAGTTGTCTGCTCAGGCTTCTCCTATGACATGGAGGTGGTGTCCCACGGCTTCGTCCCCGACATCTCCAAGACCGACGCGGAGAATGAAGAGAGGCTCCACGCCTTGATCGACGACGCGGAGGCTCCTGGGGAAAGGCTGGCTAAGCTTTTTGAGCCTGAGGTGCTTCCTCCTGAGACTGGCTCGGGCGTAGGCGGGGGTGGTGAGGATCGTGCCATGGACTGAGGCCTGCGAGCCTGCGCAGGGTGCCTGGGGCCCCTTGTATAATACTTTGTCAATATGCTTTTTAAATGATACAGTATCTTTTTGTAATTGCTAAATGTTTATTTGTCTTTCCGCTCGAGGTTCTTTTATTTCTCTTTGCGCCTACGTTTGTATTCCTTGTTCGATCTTTCGTCAAAAACAACCAAGATCACCTCAAGGGTAAGGAAGTGAGTAGAGTTTCCATAGCCCGGGGGCGTAGGAGTTCTCAGGCTCGTTGTCCCTCGGCCTTTGAGGGTTTCGAGGTGCCTTAGCTACTCGAATCGTGCAAGGTTTACTAAGTAAGAAGAGGAAATTTCTTGGCTTTTTCGATGCTTGGGGGCGGGGGTCGTCCCCCTGGTAGCCCCCGAGGGGGTGTTGACTATGATGGGTCATAGTTGGCGCCCCCTTCTAACGTCGAGATTATGACTTGTAAATCCTTGGTACAAAAAGAAGTTGCTCGAGGGAAAGACTTCATTTATTCATGCATTCGTTTATAGAGTCTTGGTACAAAATGTACGTAGGAACGTAAGTTTTGAACTTCTAGGGGTAGAATCGACATAGCTGTTCGATGTTCCATGCGTTGGTGAAGACTGCCCCCTTCTCGTCCGCTAACTTGTACGTTCCTGGCTTCAAGACCTCGCCCACCACGTACGGGCCTTCCCATGGCGGGGTTAGCTTGTGGTGTCCTTGATTGCTCTGCCGTCGTCGTAGGACAAAGTCACCCACGTTTAAGTCCCTCTTTCGTACGTGTTTGTCGTGGTAGCGTCGAAGCTTCTGCTGGTATCTGGCAGAGTTGAGGAGGGCCATGTCTCAAGCCTCCTCAAGCTGGTCGACAACATTCTCTTGAGCTTCCTTATTCGACTGCTCGTTGTATGCCTTGAGTCGAGGAGATCCATACTCGAGGTCCGTTGGGAGCACAGCCTCAAAGCCATAGACCATGAAGAACGTGGTGTATTTGGTGGCCCAGCTTGGCGTCGTGCTCAAACTCCATAAGACCGAGGAAAGTTCCTGGACCCACATCTTGCCGAATTTCTTCAGGCGATTGTAGATCCTTGGTTTGAGCCCTTGCAAGATCATGCCGTTGGCACGCTCGACCTGGCCGTTAGTTCGAGGGTGAGCCACCACGGACCAGTTCACACGGATGTGATGCTGATCGCAGAAGTCCAAGAACTTTTTGCCAGTGAACTGGGTGCCATTGTCGGTGATGATCACGTTAGGGATTCCGAATTGGTGTATGATGTCAGTGAAGAAGAGGACGGCTTGTTCGGAGCGGATGTTGGTGATGGGTCGAGCCTCGATCCATTTGGAGAATTTGTCGATGGCCACGAGCAAGTGGGTGTAACCCCCTTTTGCCTTTTGTAGAGGTCCTACTAAATCGAGCCCCCATACCGCAAATGGCCAGGTGATGGGGATCGTCTGAAGAGCGTGGGCAGGCAGATGCGTCTGTTTGGCGTAGAACTGGCACCCATGACATGAGCGTACAAGCTCGATGGCATCTGCCACGGCCGTTGGCCAGTAGAAACCTTGTCGAAAGGCGTTCCCCACGAGGGTCCGTGGAGCAGCATGGTGGCCGCAAGCCCCCGAATGTATGTCCTCGAGGAGTTTTCGGCCTTCTTCTACGGTGATGCAACGCTGCAAGACCCCCGTCGGGCTTCGTCGGTATAGCTCATTGCCTTCGCCATAAATCACATATGACTTGGCCCGTCGAGCGATTCGGCGGGCCTCAGATCGATCTTCTGGCAGCTCGCAGCGGATTATGCAGTCGAGGAACGGTGTGCACCAGTTGAACGGTCGACCGGGTCCCTGCTCTACCTCCATCACCTCTGCTGCCATCAGCAGTGCATCGACGGTGTCGGTTGGCTGGGCGGGAGCGGCACCGATGCCAGCCCCCGAGCCCAAGTCGACGGATGGCTCGTGAAGATCTCTTGAGAACGCGTCAGGTGGCACCGTGCCTCGGGTTGACGCGATTTTGGCGAGCTCGTCGGCCGCTTTGTTGTAGCGTCGGGCGACATGGTCGAGCTCGAGGCCATGGAACTTGTCCTCGAGTCGACGAACTTCTTTGCAGTATGCCTCCATTTTCGGTTCGTGGCAGCTTGAAGTCTTCATCACCTGGTCGATGACGAGTTGGGAGTCACCTCGGACGTCGAGGCGTCGGACTCCTAACTCGATGGCGATCTTGAGACCGTTGACGAGGGCCTCGTATTCTGCGACATTGTTGGATGCGGCAAAATGAATCCTGATGACGTACCTCATATGGACGCCCAAGGGCGAGATGAACAGCAGGCCGGCCCCGGCCCCCGTCTTCATGAGTGACCCATCGAAATACATCGTCCATAGCTCCGACTGGACCTGGGTTGGGGGGAGCTGGGAGTCTGTCCATTCCACAATGAAATCCACCAGGGCTTGCGATTTGATGGCCTTGCGAGGCGCGTAAGTGAGAGTCTCACTCATGAGCTTGACCGACCATTTAGCTATTCTTCCCGTGGCCTCCTTGTTCTGGATTATCTTGCCCAAGGGGAAAGACGAGACCACCGTGATGGGGTGGCCGAGAAAGTAGTGCTGCAGCTTGCGGCGGGCGAGGATTACGGCGTAGATCAGCTTTTGGATTTGGGGGTAACGTACCTTGGTCTCCAAAAGCACCTCGCTGACGAAATAGACTGGCCTCTGGACTGGCAGGGCATGCCCCTCCTCCTTCCTCTCGACCACCACTACTGCACTGACGACCTGGGTCGTCGACGCAACGTAAAGGAGCAGTGGTTCCGCGGGTTGAGGTGGGACCAGGACTGGTGCTGATGTCAGTGTTTTCTTCAGCTTTTCGAGAGCTTCCTCGGCCTCGGGGGTCCAAGAAAAACGCTCGACCTTCTTCAGAAGTCGATATAGTGGTAACACCTTTTCTCCTAGTCTCGAGATGAAACGACTCAGAGCCGCCAGGCATCCCGTGACTCTTTGCACACCCTTGATGTCTCGGATCGGCCCCATTCTTGTGATGGCCGAGACTTTCTCGGGGTTAGCCTCGATGCCGCGCTGGGAAACAATGTAACCCAAGAGCATGCCTCGAGGCACGCCGAAGACGCATTTCTCGGGATTGAGGTTGATCTGGTTGGTGCGTAAGCAGCTAAAAGCGATCTCGAGGTCCTGGATCAGGTCCCCTCGCCGTTTCGATTTGACGACAATGTCGTCGACATAGGCCTCGTCCGTCGACCCAATGTGTTCGCCAAATACGTGGAGCATGCAGCGCTGGTATGTGGCTCCCGCGTTTCGAGCTCCACATCCCAAAAGGTGTGATGAAAGAGGTCGCGAGCTGGTCGGACTCCTTCATTTTGATTTTGTGGTAACCAGAATATGCATCAAGGAAAGAAAGGGTTTCACATCCCGCAGTAGAATCGACAATCTGATCAATATGTGGTAATGGAAAAGGAACTTTCGGACATGCTTTATTTAGACTTGTATAATCGACACACATCCTCATTTTCCCATTCTTTTTCTTAACTAGTACAGGGTTTGCTAACCAGTCGGGATGATGAACCTCCTTGATGAATCCGGCCGTCAAAAGCTTGTGGATTTCCTCGCCAATGATCTTGCGCTTCTCCTCGTCGAATCGGCGCAACTGCTGCTTCACTGGCTTGGAACCGGCTCAAATCTCCAAGGAGTGCTCGGCGACTTCCCTCGGTATGCCTGGCATGTCCGAGGGACTCCATGCAAACATGTCGGCGTTCGCACGGAGAAAGTCGACGAGCACAGCTTCCTATTTGGGGTCGAGGTCGGTGCTGATCGTCAGCACCTTGCCGTCAGAGTTGTCGGGGTCGAGTGGGATCTTCTTGGTTCCCTCTGCTGGCTCGAAGTTGCCCGCGTGGCGCTTGGGCTTTGGAGCTTCAGCGGCCAGGGCCTCGAGCTTCGTGACGAGCTCGGTTGAGTTCTCGACCGCCTCCCCATACTCGACGCACTTGACGTCGCACTCGTAAGCGTGCTCGAAGGAGGAGCTGACGGTGATGACGCCTTTTGGTCCCGCCATCTTCAGCTTCAAGTAGGTGTAGTTGGGTATGGCCATGAACTTGGCGTAGCCCGGGCGCCCGATGATGGCGTGGTACGTGCCACGGAACCCGACCACCTCAAAGGTGAGGGTCTCCTTCCTGAAGTTGGCCGCCGTGCCGAAGCAGACCGTAGGTCGATTCGACCTACTGGCAGCGACTTTTTTCCTGGCACGACGCCATGGAAACCGCCGGCACTTGGCTGGAGCCGTCCCCTATCGATGCCAAGGAGGTCGAGGGTCTCGAGCTAGATGATGTTGAGGCTGCTGCCTCCGTCCATTAGTACCTTGGAGAGCCGGGTGTTGATGATGATCGGGTCAACGATGAGCGGGTAGACGCCTGGGGCGACTACCTTGTCAGGGTGGTCCTCTTGGTCGAAGGTGATGGGGGTGCTTGACCAGCTGAGGTACTGGGGTACCGCCATTCTTGCCGCGAAGACTTCACGTCGTTCCCTTTTGCGCTGCCTCGTGGTCAACTGTGTCGAAGGCCCACCATAGATCATGTAGCAGTCGTGGACGGCGGGGAAGCCGTCGTCGTCTTTGTTGCCCTCTTTGTCGCCGCCCTTCTCCTTCTTCGAGTCGTCACGCTCATCCCTTTTGAACCCTAGACCGTGGAAATGCCTTTTCAGCATACGACAGTCCTTGAGCTTGTGGTTGGCGACTCCCTTATGGTAAGGGCATGGCTCTTCGAGCATCTTGTCAAAAATACCCCCTTCTGGGGGGCCTCGAGGCTTCTTTCGCTCCATGGCAGCGACGAGATCGTCGTCGAAGTTCTCCTGCTTGTACTGCCGCACTTTCTGCTTTTTCTTGTTCTTGAGCCCTCGACTGGGGGTTCCATCTTCATCGACAGGCCGCTTGCCTTTCCCTCCTTCACAGCCGAAGAAGGCGCCGACTGCCTCCTCCCCTGCTGCATAGTTTGCCACTACGTCCATCAGCTCATCGACGGTCTGAGGGCGATTTCGGCTCAGTTCCCACACTAAATCTCGATTGGTGGTACCAGAGACAAAAGCCAGGATAACGTCATGGTCAGGGATGTGTGGCAGCTCAGTGCGCTTCTTCGAGAAGCGTCGAGCATACTCTCGAAGAGTTTCTCCTGACTTCTGCTTGCATTTGCTGAGGTCCCATGAGTTCTCGGGCCGTATGTAGGACCCTTTGAAATTACCCTCGAAAACTTTAACCAAATCGACCCAGTCGTGAATCTGATTTGCTGGAAGTTCCTCGAGCCATCGACAGGCGGTGTCGGAGAGGAAGAGGGGTAGCTGTCTGATGATGGCTCGATCATCACCTCGAGCGCCCCCTAGCTGACAGGCCAGCCTAAAATCGGCCAGCCATAATTCTGGTTTGGTCTCACCATTGTACGTTGCGATGCTGGTCGGGGGTCGGAATGGACTGGGCAGGGGCGTGCTGCGGATCGCCCTGCTGAACACTCGTGGGCCCGGTGGCTCGGGGGCCACCCGGTCTTCGTCGCTGTCGTACCTCCCACCGCGATGTGCGTTGTAACCGCGCTCTTCCGCGTCTCCGTGCCGGCGGCGTCGGTTCTCTTCGATGTCATGCCGCGCGTCGTGTCGACGCTGATTGTCGACGGGGAGAACGAGAGCGGTCTTTCTTCCTCGAGGAGGAGGCTGTTGATGGACTGACACCTCCTTTTCATTTTGAGGCGGCTCGTCGCGCTTTTCAGTGGCAGCTCCTCATCGTCGAGAAGCTGAGCTTTTGGCTTGTTGAACTGCCGCCACCTGGAGCAGAGTCTGTACCTCGTCTCGAATGCGCCGAGCCTGGGAGTTCGATGGTTCTGGCATGTTGCGCAGTAGCATCGTTGCCGCCACTACATTCTGGCCCACTTGAGGGAAACGGCTAACGGGCTGGTCTGGCTCTGCGTCTCTGACGATTTGTCGATGTACCTCTCGAGCGCGTCTGCGGACACTTCCGCCTGGCTGGTACGGCAGGTCTTGCAAAAGTATTTGCTCAAGCAGGACGAGGCACTCACGGTCTTCGTCGAGCTTCATCTTGAGCTCTCGTAGCTGTGCAAGCTGCGCAGCTTTGTCTTCCTGTGGTGTGGGGTTGACCTGTCTCTCGTTCCCAGGCGTCCTGGGGTCTTCCCGTGCTGCAGGGGCTCGACCGCCCACTGCAGCATCCTGCGTCTCGTCGGTAGTTTCTACTGCCCCGTCGACGTGATAGCATTCCCTCGTAGGGTCATAGCTATCAGTCTCGGAGTCGGAGTCCGGCTCGGTGGCGTAGAAGCATCCACGTCCCTCCTCCAGCAGCCATTTCCTGAGTGAGGTGATCGTGTATCGCCCAGGGCCTAGGCGGCGGAGGCCTCGCACCTGGGAGAAATCCGGCAGTTCGGACGTCGGCCGTAGTGTCTCAGAGTCACGTGGGAGGACCATTGGTCTCTCCACGTACGTCTGAGCATTTGGGCATATTGCTCTGGTGAGCGACGCCGCGGCGTTGTCCAATCCGAATGGCAGTGCCCTTCTTGGAGTGAACAACCCGCGTGGAAGTAGCTTAGTAGCGGTGGGGGAGGGCGTGCGAGACGCGTCCCCTCCCGTCGTCGTGCGATGTTGAGCCGTCGTGCCCGCGGTTCTGGCACATGGTGTTGCCGGCTCGCGGCCCACCTCCTGCCTAGCACGAGTTGCCGGTCGTGATGAGGCGGAGGGGCGGCGGCGGTGCTGTCCGCGCCTCTTCTTGGGTTGGGAGGCATGGTGGCGATGGCGTCTCGGGGCCCTCAACCGAGCTGGTGCAAAGCGGGCTCCTCCCGGTCCTTTGACTGAGAGCAAGATCATGTCATAGCCGGAGCCCGTAGACATGAACTCGAGACTCCCAAACCAAATCACCGTGGAGCGTGGAATCGGCGAGGCAAGAGTTGCCATCTGGAAAGGAGTGGGAAACCGATGAAAAACACGCAGGACCCCTACCTGGCGCGCCAACTGTCGGTGTTTTCCCGACGGGGGGTCACACCAACTTGTAAATTTGTATGCGTGCTCTTTTTCCCAGATGGTGATGCAAGAAGACACAAAGATTTATCCTGGTTCGGGCAAGAGAAGGCCCTACGTCCAGCGGGGGGGGGGGAGTCTGTATTATCTTGCACCTAAGTGCTTGTACAGGGGTGAATACAATCGTGGTATGGAGTGTGTGAGCTCTACTGCGTATGGTGTCGCCCTGTTCTATTCCGGAGTCCCTCCTTTTATAGCTCCAAGGAGAGACCCAGGGTACATGTATAGGTGTCAGAGTAGGAGTCGGTAGCAGCATGGAGCGCTGACCTACTCGAGGCTTCCGTACCGGCATGGCCTCGAGCCGTCCCGTCTTGATAGCCTGGTGATGATTACGCGTGCCCCTGCGTTCTGCTCTGCGCGCTGTCTTGTGTTGGTTCAACGGTCGCACGCTTGTACGGTATGGCGGTAGATCCGGCGGGGTGGTTGTGGTACTATCGGTCGACGCCCAACTCGTTCCCAGGATGGAACCCTGTTCGGTCGAGGGTCGGACGCCGTGTAGTGTGCCGATATCCGGAGCGCTGACCTAGGATGTCTCGAGGGGGTCCCGATTAGACGTCCCATCCTCATTTCCCGCGTCCTGACACGCCCTGGATCGTTAGGTGGGGAAGGCTACAAAAAGAATGATGGGATGGATGCCTGTTCCCTATCATGCCTCCCGTGACCTGTGTGTTAGGTGGGGAAGCGTCAGGCGCATTTAATGCCCCGGCTCGCGTGCGCGCGTCAGGCGGCGGGCGGCATCCTTGCGCTCGACGCCCCCCGGTTCGTGTGAGCCCGTTTCCGTATTCGACGGCAGCTAGCGCTCGACCCCCGATCGATTCGCTCGACGCTATTTCCGTCTTCGAGGTTGTGGACGTCGAAGGCTACGTATACGCATGGCCAGAGCTTCGAGTCGAGGGCCTCATCCTGCGTACGGATAGTCTTGTTACGCGCATCGGTGAGGGTACCCCTTATTGATACCCTCGACAAGTGTTAGGACATAAAGTGTCCGAACGTGGTATAGAGGTGGACAAAGCAAAGATTGAAGTTATTGAAAAACTTCCACCTCCCACGAATGTGAAAGGAATCCGTAGCTTTTTGGGACATGCAGGGTTCTATAGACGCTTTATCAAGAACTTCTTTCAAATTTCTAGACCCCTAACTAGTCTCCTAGCTAAGGATGCACCTTTCATCTTTAGTGATGAGTGTCTTGAATCTCAGCCTCGATTATCCAACCACATGATTGGAATCTTCCTTTTGAGATCATGTGTGATGCTAGCGATTTTGCGGTTGGTGCCGTTTTAGGACAAACCAAGGACAAAAAGCATTATGCCATATCCTACGCTAGCAAAACCTTGTCTGGACCACAGCTCAATTACACTACAACTGAAAAAGAGCTTTTGGCTGTTGTCTTTGCTATAGACAAGTTTAGATCTTACTTAGTGGGGGCAAAGATAATCATCTATTCAGACCATGCTGCTCTCAAGTACCTCCTCACTAAGAAAGATGCTAAGCCTCGTCTAATCCGATGGATTCTTCTACTCCAAGACTTTGACATAGAAATCCGAGATAGGAAGGGAGTAGAGAATTTCGTAGCCGACCACTTGTCTAGGCTTCAATATAAGGAAAGACATGATGAGCTTCCCACAAATGACTACCTAAGGGATGACACCCTGCTTAAGATAACACATGCAGATCCATGGTACGCAGACATCATAAACTTTATAGTAAAAGGCTATGTCCCACCTGGTACAAACAAACGGAAGTTGCTTCACGATAGTCGTATCCACCTTTGGGATGAGCCATATCTTTTCCGAGTCTGCGCTGATGGACTCTTGAGAAGGTGTGTTCCTATGGCTGAGACTACCCAAATTATGGAAAGATGCCATGCCTCGCCATATGGAGGACACATGCTAAAATTTGGCAAAGTGGTTTTTTCTGGCCAACAATGTATGAAGATACAAAGGACTTTGTTAGGAGATACCACCGATGTCAAAAACATGGGAATATCAACTCACGAAATGAAATGCCTCTCACAAATAATCTTCAAGTTGGACTTTTCGATGTATGGGGCATTGATTTCATGAGACCATTTCCTATGTCCGGGAATTGCGAGTATATCATAGTAGATGTGGACTACGTGTCCAAATGGGTAGAAGCCCTACCTTGTCGATCAGCTGATTCAAAACATGCCAAGAGAATGTTCCATGAAGTAATCTTTCCTCGCTTTGGTATACCCCGGATAGTTATAAGCGATGGAGGTTCCCACTTCATCGACAAAATCTTCCGGAAGTACCTAGCTGATCATGGAGTTCGACACAACGTCGCAACACCATACCATCCTCAGACTAGTGGTCAAGCCAAAACATCTAACAAACAAATTAAAAATATTTTACAAAAGACTGTTGATGAGATGGGTAAGGAGTGGAAGGACAAACTTCCTGATGCACTTTGGGCATATAGAACTGCATCCAAAACACCCATAGGCATGTCACCTTATCAACTTGTATATGGAAAAACTTGTCATTTGCTTGTGGAAGTAGAGTTTAAGGCTCATTGGGCACTCAAGAAATGGAACATGGATCTCCACCTCGCTAGCGAGATTCGTCTAATGCAACTATCTGAGCTAGAAGAATGGAGAGAGAAAGCCAACCACAATTCAAGGATCTATAAAGAGAGAACAAAACGATGGCATGATAAGAGAATCAAGCACAAGGAGTTTAAGCCTAGAGACAAGGTTTTACTATTCAATTCAAGAGTTAAGCTCTTTGGTCATGGTAAGCTACGAAGTAAGTGGGATGGACCATACAAGGTTATTGACACTTCAACACATGGAGCCATTACCATCCAAGACGACATAGGTAACACTTTTAAGATAAAAGGTCAATGCTTGAAAATCTATCTCGAGCCACAAAACAACCTGGTAGAGGAACTTGATGTGATGGAGTTCATAGAATTCTCATATTAAGCTATCATAAGCTCTAGACAATTACCTAACCCTTAACATGCTCCACAAGTTTTGTTGTCTATTTCGGTTGTGCAGGATTTTGAGGCTTAAGAAGAGTGAGACCAAACATGCAGGCCACAAGAGTGAACGACTATGTCAACATCCAGCTTAGGGGAGGCACTGTAACACCCTAGGTGTTAAGCATGCACTTAGTCTCATAAACTCATCCATAAGCATTATCATCAAGCATAGCATTGCATAAGCATGTCATTCATTCAAGTGTGATTTCATGTGCTTTATTTTATGTGAATTAAATATAGTAAAAATATTATGCTTTCTTCTAAATTCTTGAACTGCTCAAATTAGGTTGAAATAAGTGTTAGAAGATTTAAGAGTAAATTGGTGATATTTTTTGAGCTGTAGAAATTGAGAAATTGATTTTATACAAAAATTCCCAAAATAGATTTATTTAAAAACCTAGAACAAGTTTTAATCTGTGATTTAAATTCTATTTGGAATTTGGCTTTGCTTATTAAAACAAAGTTGTAGGGAATTTTATGGGGAGCAATTCTTCTTTTTACTCCAGCCCCTGAAAAGTTTTGTAAAAGCTTCAAAAGTCTCATTTAAACTTTTTGGAGAAAAGAAATTCAAAAAAAAAGAGAAGGGGGGGCAGGCGCTGCTGTGCCGACCCGCCTCCCTTTCGGCCCAGCGAAGCCGCGCGGCCCGGCTTTCCCTCCCCTCTCCCCCGCGCGCGGGCGCCCGCCTCGCTCCACCCGGCGCCGGCCACGTGGCGGCCGTACGCCGGCGTCGTGGACGCGCCGCGGCCGACCGGCTTACCCCGGTTGGGACGGCACCCCGCGCCCCAACGCGCCATTCTATCTCCCCGCTTCTCTCTCTTCTTCCTCCCCGTGCGAGCAGCAGCAGCAGCCACGGCGGCGCTCCGCCGTGCGCCATTGGCGCCGAAGCCCAGCTCCCAACTCCGGTCACCCGCGCTCGATTAAACCCACCCCTAGCTCCGCCTCGACGAGCGCAACCTCGTGCGCACGCTCTCAGCCGTCCGCGTCAAGGTAATAGGTGAGGTTTCACCACCGCAACATGGCCGAAGCTCCGGCGAGCTCTCGGTCCGCGCGGATCTTCCCTTCCCGACCTCCTTTCTCTTCGTTTGTTTGCGCGTTGTGGTCGTCGTTCTCCCGCGAAACCTAAGCACCCCTCCGTTCGCGCTCTATCGGCCGGAGACGGTCGGACACCAGTGAGCAGCACCACCGAGCTCCGCCGTACGCCATAGCTGCCGCTAGGGACCTCCTCCGTCGATGAGAGTTAGCTCAACGTGTTCGTCTCGTCGAGACGAAGCCGTAGGTGCCCTCCGCGCCACCGGAGACCTCGCCGTCGGCGAGAGCCGGCCGGCCGAAGTCGGCCGGAGTACGGCGTGGGTGACCCGTGGGGCCATGACCCCTAGATCCCACCAGTCAGCGCCTCTGCGGGTGTGGATCTGGGTGGATCTAGCGTTTTCTGTCGGTTTTTCTTAAATAAAGGTTTTTCAAAATTTGTTTAAATCTTGTACATTTCATAACTTGAGTTCTACAGCTCCAAAATTTGTGAAATAAAGTTTGATGAACTCTATAATTCCAGATCTATAGCTTGGTGTGGTTGTATGTCATGTTTGAACAACTTTTTTTGTACAATTGTATTTTATCCATGTTTTTTGATGAAAAATGGAAAATGCATAGTAATTAAAATATAGCTCAAAAAAATGTGAAACTTCTTTTGTTGGCTTGGTATAGATGATTAGGCTCTGGGAAAAATATGTTACACATTAATTGTTGTGTGAATTAATTTGTGGTGGTTTCAATGCTTGCATGGCAGTGGTTTATGATTTTTAATAAATAATTGGGTCATGCAATTAATCTGGAAATTTTGGTCGGTGTTTCTTATGTTAATAAGTTAATTATAAAAATATGAAATCTGTTGTTTGACACTTATACCACAGTAGGGTATTTATACTTGCTTATATAGATTAGTCTTGTAATTCTTGTAGTCCAAAATAAATGTCCAAATATTATGAAAAATTTATGGTAGACTTTATGGTGGACTAGTAGTCTACTGTAATTTTTGTGGAATTTATTATTAAACAGAGATATATGCTACTTTTGTATGTCCCAAAAGTGTGTAAATAAAATAAGAATTGTTGTGTATGAATTAGATAGAATAAAAGGTTGTTTGGTGTATCTTTGAAGCATCATGTGAGCTTGCTGGTTAACCTTGAAGATAGCTTGTAGAAGAGAATGTAATGGATGTTTAGTTCAATTTTATATTCTTGGATGATGTTGACTACCTTGCAAAAGTGACCGCTTATATCGTCTATGCACCATGTCATAGTCATCTGCTACCCACTTACATAAGCATTCGCATCCCGAGCATCTCGCACTCCACTTATGAGCACACATGCATCATACAGGCTCGTAGGAGAACGAGGTGGGACCCGAGGAGCAAGAGGAGACCCAGGAGCAGGAACCTCTGGGAGGACCAGAGCCTGGAGAGGAGTGCACGGACCACAGACCGAGCACGTTTGAGAAAGGCAAGCCCCGGAGCATTCTAAGTCTCCCTATTCTCGCTATCTTAAATGATATATTATGCTTGTTCTACGATGTTGCATTTAAGTGATAGGAATTGCTTGATACCGTTGATGCATAAGTACTCCTTGATATCACCACTTTGTTTATCTACCTTGTGCTACGTAGATAGGTATGGAGTCCATGCTTAGTTTGCTTAGTCCGGTAGAAGTCGGGTGATTTTCTGTCACCTGCGAGATATAGGTGGACACCTGTTTGATTAGCTGTAATTGCTATGGGGAAGAATAACCAAGTGTGGAAAGGAATTTAAGACCAGGCAGGGTCTTGTGGTGGGTGTTGATATTTGGTAACGCAATAAGGAAATGATCCGCAAGCGCACGGATATCGGTGAGCATTTCACCCGGGAGGTTATCCAGAGTTTTCGTATTTATATTTTTACCACTGGAAGAAAGGGTGCATCTGACTAACCAAATCTATTGCTATTACCCCTTTAGGCTACAAAGAATGTCTCTCGATGTGAGTGATGTATAGAGAAGATTGCAACCGTAGTCTCGTTCTAACCTTGGTAAGGATGATCTACTGTTCTATTGGGGAGGCTCACGGAATCTAGACAACACAAAGGATGTTCGACCCGCACCTATAACCCTACCTGTCCTCCTAACGAGATGTGAGCTGCAAAGGTAACTCGGAATTGTCACGTTCCTCGCTACTACCACGGTCCAGCTAGTCAGGGGATATCTATGAGTACCCTAGCCTAAACACCACGTTTACGCTAGCAAGTGATTACTCTAATACTCAACCGAAAGAAGATTAAAGTAAACTCATAAACCAAAGAACAATAAAACAAGAACTTACTAGTATTAGAAGTCGAATTACTGAAGAATCTTAGAAGCAAGCCTCGGGTTAGGAGACTTGATCCCGTAGGTACAACTCGGAGTAGACACCGACAGGCCGGTCTTCCTCTGATCCACACCTCCACTCTATCTCTCTCAATCTAGTAGAAACTAGAAGATCTATATCTACTTTACATTGGTTGCTAAGCCTAAAAAGAAATATTATTTAGAGAAGAGGTTTTCCTTCGAGGGCACCCCTCAATCTCTATGATAATTTCTTGTCTCCTCCAGGGGCCAGAGGGGGTCTCCTTATATAGTCCTCCCCTTCTATGCGTTTTTGGGTCGATAGGCGAGGTGGTACTATGTTATTCTGGATCCAATAGGTCGGTGGAACGTCGTGTGCGAAGAGAGTCCGGAACGGAGTCCAGAGGGGGGCGGGCGCCCAGGTCCTCAGGGCGGGCGCCCTGGGCCTGGCCCCTTTCGGGCTCCGCTTCCTTCCTGTGGCTTCTGGAGTCTTCTAGATGGTAGAAAATTGCGCGGTGGGTTGATATCTCTATGTAATCCCGACATGTGGGCCTTTCTTCCTTATTTCCTAATAACCCCCTGCAGAAATAGACAAACACCAAAACTCGTGGAATTCTGTCAGATAAAACCCTAAGTCTAGATGTTGATTTCATTTGGATCCTTTTCTTTGTTTACTTGATAATTAAATTTGATACTTAAGGACCGTCAACAAACTCCCCCAAGCTTACCTCTTGCTCGTCCCTTAGCAAGGATGAACTCAAGAGTTTCTGCAGTAGTTTCATTTCTTAGAAGTACACACGCATTTAAGCAAGATCTCATCTCTGAGTTAGAATAAACTGTTAAGACTTAAAACTTACTCATTTTACCTTTCACCATAGGACTTGTAACCGTCACTTCTGTCTTGAGTGGTTAAAAGATAGAACAGTCTAGCCAAGTGCCATGTCTCTTATTCTTGATCAGCTATAGCTCTGGGGTTTTTGAAGATTTTCAAATAAAATTCAGAAATTCCATGTATGATTCTCTCAGGTCTCTCTTTTGTGGTATTTTTCGATCCTTACCAAGGCAGTGAAGGTATATGCCTTCTCTCAAAATATGTAGTATTTGTGGTATGAAGCATAGTGTCATTGTCTACTCTCTCACCCTACTCTAATAAGGCTTTAATATCTGGAGCTCATAGGTGGGAGATAAAGTATACATACTTACAAGACATTTATTGCATAGTCAAACCATGGATCCAAAGAAACAAATCAATAAGCCAAATCAAGATGTGCATGTGTGGCGAATGAATGGTGTATGGTGATGATGGTGATAACAATGGTGGTGGAGGTCTAATTCTACTTTGCTCTTTGAGGGGATACATACCTTCCTTGCTTTTGAAACTTTATGGGGAGAATGAGATGCTCTTCTTTTTTTTATTTTCTTTCGAGGTTCCGAGCACTTGCTCCTTTTTATTTCCCCGTATCTTTTATTTTCTTTTTCTCTTTTTTTAGAGCATTCATCTCTTGAGATAATATAGCAAGTGGTAGTAACAAGATAACTTGAGCATTTATTTCACAAGGGGAAACAGAAATATTTTTGGTTATTCTCTCCCGGATTAGGAGTAGAATACTTTTGGGTGGTTTTGAAGATGGAAATGAGTGGATATATGTGGATGGTACTTTCGGAGTAGAAGTAGCATGTATGAGTGAACGTGCAAGTGAATCTTGATTTAACCACATGACAAGCTCCTAAGGGTCTACACAGCAGTAAATGTGTGGCTCAAGAGCTCCTAAGCAGTAAATAGTAAATGTGTGGCTCAAGGTCTAGCAAGCATGTATATATGGCTGTGGTAGGAATTTAAACTCTCATCATACGGGAACTCATCATGCAACATTTTAAAGATTTTCAAAGATAAAATTTTCCAGAATTCTAGCATCTCTAGGAACAGATAAACAGCAGCTCAACCTTCCCATATCGTATCCGTTAACAACTTAGACTTCAGATCAAGTTTTCATCCCACAAGTTTAGGTCTAGAGCAAGCTTTAAATTATAACAGTTATGCCTAAACTTGAGAGAGATTTCAATTTTAAGAACTAGTCACGGCAGAGCAATTATTCATCATTTCCATGAGAGAGCTTATCATGAGGGTTCACAGCAAATTTTATTTATTTATTTATTTAGCAAACTAAGCAAAGATATATATAAAAGCACAAAATCTTTATTTGGGTTTTCATAGTTTATGTATTTTAATATTCTAACATAATATAAGTATAAAGATAGGTAGAAATACTTAGCGAGATAAATGGGGGTGCTCTCCCCCTAGCTGGATTTTGACGTAATTTCTCTTGATGTAGCTAGCAGGTGGTAGAGGTGTGTTTGAAAGTCAGCAGTATTTTGACAGCGATTAGAATGTCCTCCGTCTGCTAGTCTTCTTGATTCTTAAATTCTGTGGAGCTCAAATAGACAACAAAGCTTGTGGAACTGATTAAGTGTTAGCATAAATATCTAGCCTTTATCATGTTGAGACTCCTTAATAAATATTACTCCCTGTTTTTATATTCTTGTTTTTATAAAGCAGAAAAATATTTATTTTATTTTTATGCCACCACAGTCAATGTACCTATGGGTTTTATGCCATGAGCATACTCACATGGGGCTTACTATTTTTTTTAGCATTTTTATTTTCTTTTCAAGATAGCATAAACCTGATTAACTAAGCAAACTATAATTGAATAATTGAAAGGAAATGAATAACTACCAAGTTTACCTCTTGGCAAGGCGTTCGGTATTTTTAAGTCATCCGAACGGGACTCTCCGTTTTCTTAGTCGTACTGGGATTTGCTGGGTGGCGTAGTCGGTGGTTCCGGCAGCGCCTCCTCTTCATTTATAGTTATCTTCATTTTCCATACCTGACTCGGTGTTACGGTCTCCTCAGGACAGTTCTGTTCAAGTTGTATGTCTTCAGTCCTTATCACTTCTCCTTCGTAGTCTACCCATCTGTCTGATTTGCCTCCTCTGGTTGCGGTTTGTCTTCTTCTTGTCCTGACCTGCTTAGAATCTTCAACTATATAGTTAGAATCATTAAAGTAGTGGCATACCTTCTCAGAGGGGAAGTGCATGTGGATTTCTCCGGTTCCAATATAGATAATGACTTTGATAGTGCTGAGGATTGGTCTTCCAAGGATGGTGGATGGATCATACTCGTCTTCTCCCATGTCAATGACCTGAAAATTGTTTGAAGCTGAATGTATCTTGGTTGTAGGGGCATGGTTCTATGCAGGAGCTGATAAGTGACTGCGGCCATTATGTTGTCGTCAGATCCGGTGTCGTAGAGTGTCTTCTAAAAAGAGTATCCATTGTTTGTGCATTCGATTCTTGGAACACCAGGGTCGTCCTTCTTGATCAAGAAAGGTGACTTGAGTCGACGATCTTGACCTCCTTGAGCTGCAGTGACCATCTTAGCTGACTCGGTCCACATTTGCTTGATCCTGTTCCTCCTGTTGGTCCTCTTCCTTGGTTCATGTCGGGATTGTACTGAAGTTTGTGTAGTCTTGTTCTTGAAGGAAAGTCTCCTTCTTCCCCTTGATGTAGAGACTGATCTTGGCAGCATTAGCGTAGATGACACTTCTGGTGTTTAGGAATGGTCTCCCTAAGATGATGGGTGCCCTCTCCTTAGTGTCAGTCTCTATCACCACGAAGTTTGCTGGAGCGTACAAGGTACCAACTCGGACACAAAGGTTCTTCAATATTCCTTTTGGAAAAGTTATCGCCTGATCTCCATTGTGTTTGTGCTTGTAGATCCCGGTTCTTCACTTGATGGAATCTGGGAGTTGTAAAACGCCTTCACAATTCTCAAAATGTGTCCTGCTCATAGAGACAAGGCAGAGATCAAGTGCATGGGCCCTGTTGGTGGAAAACACCAGCAGAACCAAAAGTGTATTTGTTCTTCTCTGACCTTAAGCATAGTGAGCAAGACAAAGTTGATGGATCATGAGTGTAGCATTTAAAACATTTGTTAGATCAGATGGCTCAACCTAATGGAAAGATAATCTATCTATATTTATGTTTTGTTTATATCTTCCAAAGATTGAATGTGCAACATATTAGCTTATATGATTAGGAGTGTGGGATCATGAAGGTAGTACTAAGAACAAAGATTAAAGGACTAAACATGTTGAATTAATTGGGTTGATTAATTTGGAGCTACAAATCATACATGTTTGTCTCTTTATTTATGTGAATGCTAGGACCAAGGAGAAACTTATAAAAGCGATAGTCAAGTACCTTAGAATGTTACCTTACTTGAAGAGTGGCGGTACAATATCACCTTGTAGAAGCTTTCCTTTCGTAGCGGTTGTGCATCGTGTTTGTGGCACCCTCTATGGATCATCTCTTATGATGAATGAGCTATGTCTTCCTTGTGCAAATCGTTAAACTTCATGTGTCACTTTCTTCATCTCCAATGTGAGTTTATCTCAGGACTTCCCAAGTTGATATTGAATGTTTTCCTGTAGGGGCTAGTCCGACACAATATACCAATGCCTACTCAAGCAGTTTTTAGTTCAGTAACCAAACTAGACTCCATGTCTAATCAGATTAAGGGAGGCTATTTAACCTAAGCACCACGCATAATTTAAAAGCCAATAGAAGTATGTACAGTACTTCCAAACTAACACTTACTAGGATAAACAAAGGTAGCATGATGGCTTATAAAGATCTACTTAAGTGGAGATGAAGTAGTGTGATTAGTATTTAACAAATTGAGCATGTCTCAAAGGTAAGGACAACCAACGTAGCAACATGGCAAAAGATGTTTTTATGTAAAGTACTCCCCCAAGCTTGAATTTTACAAAATTCAAGTTTGGATGAATTTAATTTAATGTTGCATGATGATTGGTTGGGCATACCTTGCGCTTGTCATTCATCCGATCTTCTTGCTTCAATCCTGGAAAGGTTAGTGGCAAGAATACCCAAAGGAATATTTCTATAATTATCTCAATATGCTCAATACACAAGGCAATGTTGCAAATAATTAAAAGTTCATGTTATGATCTGATAAGTGCTTGTTTAAGGACGCTAAGCTTTGGGAAACCATCAATTTATGTCAGTGAAGTGGTTTCCCCTCCAACGCTGACCTATATCGAGATCTGCAATATTTATTATAGACATATGCATCGACAACCGCTCTTTTAAAGTTTATATAAATAGAAAGGAAGAGGGGGTTGGAGATCTCAAATGTGGTGATGATGGAGAGACCGATTGATTGGGGAGATGTTTTATATGAGCAAGGACTTGGTAAGGTATTGATGAAATAACTTCCATGCTCACTGTTGTTTCGCTCATTCTCAAACTCCAAGGATGATTCTTCATGAATGCTTAAAATTCCTCTAGGATTGTCTCTCAAGTTTGTTTTATCTATCCATTCAATGGTGATAGCACATGGATTTTTAATGCCCTCTAGCCATTGATGTTGCTCTTCTCGATCCTCCTTCTTATGCAGGGGATGTCTAGAGAAATTCATAGGATTATCGGGAGGTTTAAGAGAAAGAGCATCGTAGAATTTATTAAGCTCAAGGATGGGATGGATAGCCGAATTATGGGATTGAAATGTTTGGAAATCGGCTATTGAAACTTCCTTTCCTCGTCTGGGAGATGATTCCTTCTCTATTTCTAAGATTTTTCTATGAAGACTAGTACAAGAAGGATATCCACGAATGAAGACATACCTTCCTTTACTAATAGATAAAGAAAGAAGGACTCTACCAAAGGTTATATGATTAAGACCAATGTGAAAATATCTAGGAAAAACATGGTCTTGTAGGGCTAGGTCTAAACAAGAATTTATAGAAAGATTAATAGATTCCCTAGGTGTAGCTAAAAGTGCATTATCTTCTTGATTAAAAGATAGGACCTCGGCTATAGAAAAGGGTTGGTTTTGACCTACTGCAATCAACTCCGGACACAGATCATAATTAGGGGCAGGACGTGTTGACTCCCATGGTCTATGGCTGGTCTCCGAAGGTGCAAAGAATTTAATAATAGGTATATAATTTGAGTTATCCATAAAGATAAAAATAAAAAGATAAAAGTATAAAAGTATAATACAAGATAATAGCAAGACTCAAAGTTATCTCAGCAAACCGTCTTTCTCCCCGGCAACGGCGCCAGAAATGCTTGTTGATATTTGGTAACGCAATAAGGAAATGATCCGCAAGCGCACGGATATCGGTGAGCATTTCACCCGGGAGGTTATCCAGAGTTATCGTATTTATATTTTTACCACTGGGAGAAAGGGTGCATCTGACTAACCAAATCTATTGCTATTACCCCTTTAGGCTACAAAGAATGTCTCTCGATGTGAGTGATGTATAGAGAAGATTGCAACCGTAGTCTCGTTCTAACCTTGGTAAGGATGATCTAATGTTCTATTGGGGAGGCTCACGGAATCTAGACAACACAAAGGATGTTCGACCCGCACCTATAACCCTACCCGTCCTGCTAACGAGATGTGATCTGCAAAGGTAACTCGGAATTGTCAAGTTCCTCGCTACTACCACGGTCCAGCTAGTCAGGGGATATCTATGAGTACCCTAGCCTAAACACCACGTTTACGCTAGCAAGTGATTACTCTAATACTCAACCGGAAGAGGATTAAAGTAAACTCATAAACCAAAGAACAATAAAACAAGAACTTACTAGTATTAGAAGTCGAATTACTGAAGAATCTTAGAAGCAAGCCTCGGGTTAGGAGACTTGATCCCGTAGGTACAACTCGGAGTAGACACCGACAGGCCGGTCTTCCTCCGATCCACACCTCCACTCTATCTCTCTCAGTCTAGTAGAAACTAGAAGATCTATTTCTACTTTACATTGGTTGCTAAGCCTAAAAAGAATTATTATTTAGAGAAGTGGTTTTCCTTCGAGGGCACCCCTCAATCTCTATGATAATTTCTTGTCTCCTCCAGGGGCCAGAGGGGGTCTCCTTATATAGTCCTCCCCTTCTATGCGTTTTTGGGTCGATAGGCGAGGTGGTACTATGTTATTCTAGATCCAATAGGTCGGTGGAACGTCGTGTGCGAAGAGAGTCCGGAACGGAGTCCAGAGGGGGGCGGGCGCCCAGGTCCTCAGGGCGGGCGCCCTGGGCCTGGCCCCTTTCGGGCTCCGCTTCCTTCCCGTGGCTTCTGGAGTCTTCTAGATGGTATAAAATTGCGCGGTGGGTTGATATCTCTATGTAATCCCGACATGTGGGCCTTTCTTCCTTATTTCCTAATAACCCCCTGCAGAAATAGACAAACACCAAAACTCGTGGAATTCTGTCAGATAAAACCCTAAGTCTAGACGTTGATTTCATTTGGATCCTTTTCTTTGTTTATTTGATAATTAAATTTGATACTTAAGGACCGTCAACAGTGGGTTGATCATAGTGCCCCTGCCTGTGTCAATTAAGGACCGATCGTTGACGGCTATCTTGTCATGTTGAACGCATGCCCCACACTTAGCTGGAAGGATAAGTCGTTCCGACCGCGAAGCCTGAACACTATCCGAGCCGGGAGTCAAGCCGCCATGCGCTGTATTGGTGAAGGTTGAGGAGAACGACGAGGGCGCGACGCGCAACCTTGGTATACCTTGGATACCTCGGTCGCCGGAACGGTCCTCGGGTACTGGCGGTGCCTGCCGAATCTACGAATTGGTCCTGGATAGTGTAACACGGTGATCTGTAGCTCACTTGATCAGTGAGTGTGGTTTGTGTGGGGAATAACTCGCCAGCTAGTTCGAAATCGATTCGAATCGCCATCGCTCCTAGATAGTGAGCACTTGACATGAGCTTTATCCTCGTAGTACGGATTATGGAACACTTGGGTTATGATGATAAATGATTTATGAATGCTATGACGAGGTACCATCATATTACTACACTTGCTTGTAATAGTACAGGTGCAAACCTAGATAATAGGTAATGATATTATCAAACTTGAGCTAATTAAAAGAAGAATGGTCTCTAGACTATGTTTAGGGGAATAATGCTTTTATGCAAAAAAGTCTCCGCTACCCCACTATACAGTCCTCATGATCCTTGAAGAGTCTTTATTTTTGGTTTATGACAGATAAGTCTAGCTGAGTACATTCCCGTACTCAGGGATCTATTCCCATGTTGTTTTGCAGATGGTCAAATGTACTATGGTTATTGCATCCTGTGCCTGTACCCAGCCATGGGCGATGACTAGACCAAGGGCGATGGTCACTCTATCTTCTCTTTTGCTTTTACGGGAATGACCAAACTATGGCACTGTATCGAACTGAATTTGTGTGTGTGTTACTTTCAAACTATGAAGCTTCCGCTACTTGAGAACTTGGTTTGTAATAATTTTAAGCACTCTGATGTAATTGATGAATGTTGTGAACTGGATGTAATTGTGAATGGTGGCCGCTAAACTTATTACGATCTTGGCTGTATGTACGAATTGTGGTTTGAAATCCCTCGAGATTTCACGGACTACCGAGATTATATGGGTTTAAGCTCGATGGTTTGACTCTGCAAATGGTCACTATTAGGCTTAATCTCTAATAATTTGGACGGTTCTGTTACAGGCAACCCCACGTGTATCTAGATAAGTATTACTTTTCTTTCTTGGTTTTATTTACTAGTATTCAGAAATAAATAAAAAAATGGTATAATCATGAAACCACACAAAGTTTTTCTTTTGAGTAATATAAAATAGTTTTGTGTAATCCTAAGTTTTAAATAAAATAAAAAGAAAGTTTGATCCAAGTCTAGGTAATTGACTGTTGGGTATTTTAAACGCAAACAAAAAAATCCGCAAGCGCACGGATACCGATGTAGCCTTCACCCGGGAGTATTCCACAGTATCGATTTTCCACAGGGAACGTGAGTGTACTAATTAAGATCCAAGATCGCCCAAGGATAACTATATGATTATTTTTGGAGGGAAGAGAGGAAGTTTTCTGAGAGTTCTCTAGTTGATCTAAGAATCAAGAAATACTTCAAGATTATCTATATCAGGACATCAGAACACTAACCACAGAAAGAGATGAGAAGGGGGCTAGGAAGCTCCGACTACGGTCCTACAAACACCGATCCGAACGAGGTGGAATACGTCGACCGTTAGGGCTGTCACTACCCTAAGGCTACCACAACAATCCGCAGGATTGGGTGCAATTCCAGGTAATTGCAAGACTAAACACCACGTCTAATCTATTAATTACTACTCTAATGTTTCAAAGATTAGAGCACTTGATGCAAGCAGGAATCTAATAAATAACTTGAATGTAAATAAAAGTAATTAGAGAACTCAGGAATTATGAATTGAAGAACCTGGAGAACGATGAAGAACGAACCAGTTGCTGCAAAAGTACAATGTTGAGGAAGATCTGACAGATCTGGCTCCTCCTCCTCCGCTCTCCTCTTCTCTCTCCCTATTTTCTAGATTACAACTAGAACTAACTAGAACTAGAACTAGAGGAACTTGAACTAGAACTAGATGAACTAGAACTAGATCTAGATGAACTAGAGGTAGAACTAGAATAACTAGAGGGATCCTCTCTACTTGGATGAAGAATTGAAACCCTAGCTTTGATTCTGTAGAAGAGGTATGATCTCCAGGGGCCAGGGGGTCTGGTTTTATAGTCCCTTCAAGTGAATCTGGGCCGTCGGATCAAACCGACATTGATCGCACGGTTTTCCTTGATCCTTTAGGTCGGTGGAGCATAATCCGCGAAACGTGTTCTGATTGGGCACTGTAGCTGGGCGGGCGCCCAGGAGAGTTGGGCGGGCGCCCTGCCTCCGAGCCCGATTTCCTTCCCATTCGTTCCCGTGGCTTCTGGAGTCTTCTAGATGGTAGAAAATTGCGCGGCACGTTAATATCTCTATGTAAACCTGACGTGTGGGCCTTTCTTCCGTATTTCCTGATAACCCCCTACAGAAATAGACAAACACCAAAACTCGTGGAATTCTGTCAGATAAAACCCTAACTCTAGGTGTTAGTTGCATTTGGATCCTTTTCCATGATTAGTTGATGGATAAATGTGAGCATTAAGGACCATCAACAAGCTCCCCCAAGCTTAACCTTTGCTCGTCCCTGAGCAAAGATGAACTCAAGAGTTTCTGCAGTGGTTTCGTACCTTAAAGATACACATGGGTTCAAACAAGATCTTATCTCTGGGTTAGGGTAAACTGTTAAGATTTAAACTTACCCATTGTACCTTCCATCATGGGGCTTGCAACCGTCACTTGTGTCTTGAGCAGTTAAAAGATAGAACGGTCTAGTCAAGTGCCATGTCTCTTGTTCTTCGATTAACTGTAGCTCTGGAGTTTTTGCAGATTTTCAAATAAAACTCAGAGATTCCTTGTATGACTCTCTCTAGTCTCTCTTTTGTGGTATTTCTGGATCCTTACCAAGGCAGTAATGGTGTATGCCTTCTCTCAAAGTATGTGGTATTTTTGGTATGAGGCATAGTGGCATTGCCTTCTCTCTCACCCTACTCTAATAAGGTTTTGATATCTGGAGCTCATAGGTGGGAGATAAAATATACATACTTACAAGACATTTATTGCATAGTCAAACCATGGATCCAGAAGATCAAGTCAATAAGTCAAATCAAGATGTGCATGTGTGGCGAATGAATGGTGTATGGTGATGATGGTGATAACAATGGTGAAAGTCTAATTCTACTTACGCTCTTTTGAGGGGATACATACCTTTCTTGCTCTTTTGAAACTTTTTGAGGAGAATGAGATGCTCTATATTTTCTCTCTTTTTTTTTCTTTTCTCTCAGGTTGGTATCTTGTACCCCTAATTCTACTGTCGGACACTTGTCCATTTTTACCTCTCGTCTCACTTTTTTTCTTTTCTTTCGAGGTTCCGCGCACTTGCCCCTTTTTATTTCCTCGTATTTATTATTATTTTTATTTTTTAGAGCACCCATCTCCTGAAATAATGTAGCAAGTGGTAGTAACCAAGATAACTTGAGCATTTATTTCACAGAGGGAAATAGAAATGTTTTTGGCTATTTTCTCCCAGATTAGGAGTAGAATATTTTTTTGGGTGGTTTTGGAGATGGAAATGGATGGATATATGTGGATGCGTACTTCCAGAGTAGAAGCAGCATGTATGAGTGAACGTGCAAGTGAATCTTGATTTAACCACATGACAAGCTCCTAAGGGTCTACACAGCTTGACCACACTCAATGCTCATAAGCAGTAAAGTAAATGTACGGTTCAAAGTCTAGCAAGCATGTATATATGGCTGTGGTAGGAATTTAAACTCTCATCATACAGAAACTCATCATGCAACATTTTAAAGATTTTCAAAGATAAAATTCTCCAGAATTCTAGCATCTCTAGGAACAGATAAACAGTAGCTCAACCTTCCCATATCATATCCGTTAACGACATAGACTTCAGATCAAGTACTCTTCCCACAAGTTCAGGTTTAGAGCAAATCTTAATTAATACCAGTCATGCCTAAACTTGAGAGAGATTTCAATTTAAGAACTAGTCATAGCAGAGCAATCATTCATCAGTTCCATGTGAGAGATTATCATGAGGGTTCATAGCAAATTTTATTTATTTATTTATTTAGCAAACTAAGCAAAGATATATATATAAACACAAAATCTCTATTTGGGTTTTTATGATTATGCATCTTTTTATTATTTGAGTAAAGTATAAATGTGAGTAGAAACACTTAGCTGGATAAATGGGGGTGCTCTCCCCCAAGCTGGATTTTGACGTAATTCCTTTTGATGTAGCAGGTGGCGGAGGTGTATTTGAATGTTGGCAGTCCTCCGTCTGCTAGTCTTCTTTGATCCTTGAATTCTGTGGAGCTCAAATAGACAACAAAGCTTTGTGGAACTAGTTAAGTGTTAGCATAAATATCTAGCCTTTATCATGTTGAGCTTCCTCAATAAATGTTACACTCTTTGGTAGGATCATAAATTTATTTTTATATTTTCATTTTATAGAGCAGAGAAAATATTTATTTTATTTTTATGCCACACAGTGAATGTACTTATGGGTTTTATGCCATGAGCATACTCACATGGGGCTTACTATTCTTTAACATTTTTTTTTTCAAGACGATATGAACCTGATTAACTAAGTAAACTATTTTAAAAAATTGAAAGGAAAAAGATAACTACCATGTTTACCTCTTGGCAAGGCGTTCGGTGTTTTTGAGTCCTCCGAACGGGACCCTCCGTTTTCTTAGTCGTCCTGGGATTCGCTGGATGGCGTAGTCGGGGGTTCCAGCGTCGCCTGGTCTTCATGTATAACTATCTTCTCTCTACACACCTGACTCGGTGCTATGGTCTCCTCAGGATAGTTCTGTTCAAGCTGTATGTCTTCAGACCTTATCACTTCTCCTTCGTAGTCTGCCCATCCATCCTTGATGATTTTCCTCCTCTGGTTATGGTTGCGTCATCTTCTTCTTGTCCTGACCTGCTTAGAGTCTTCAACTATATAGTTAGGGTCAGTAAAACAGTGACGTACCTTCTGAGAGGGGAAGTGCATGTGGACTTCTCTGGTTTCAATGTAGATGATTGCTTTAACGGTGTTGAGAAACGATCTCCCAAGGATGATGGGTGGATCATAACTCGTCTTCTCCTATGTCAATAACTTTTCGGAATGTCTGATCTGCCATCTAGAGCTGAATGTATGTCGGTTTTAGGGGCATGGTTCTGAACAGAAGCTGATAGGTGACTACGGCCATTATGTTGACGTCAGATCCGGTGTCGTAGAGTGTCTTCTGAAAAGAATATCCGTTCATTGTGCGCTCGATGCTTGGAACACCAGGGTCGTCCTTCTTGATCAAGAAAGGCGACTTGAGTTGACGATCTTGACCTCCTTGAGCTGCAGTGACCATCTTAGCTGACTCAGTCCACATTTGCTTGTTCCTGTTCCCCCTGTTGATCCTCTTCCTTGGTTCATGTCAGGATTGCTATGAGATTTGTGTAGTCTTGTTCTCGAAGGAAAATGTCTCCTTCTTCCCCGTGATGTAGAAACTGATCTTAGCAGCACTAGCGTAGATGACAGCTCCCGAGGTGTTCAGGAATGGCCTCCCTAGGATGATGGGTGTCCTCTCATCAGTATCAGTCTCTATCACCACGAAGTCTGTTGGGGCATAGAAGGTACTAACTTGGACGTAGAGGTTCTTCAATATTCTCTTTGGGAAACTTAGCGTATGATCTGCAAGCTGCAAACACATGGCTGTTTCTAATAAAGGATGTGTAAAGAATTTTTCATAGAGTACCCTGGGCATAATGTTGACGCTGGAGCCAAAGTCGCAGAGTGCTTCTGGGAAGTCCACCATGCCGATGGAGATCGGGATGACGGGGCGTCCTGGATCGCATCTATTGATCGGCAGAATGTCAGTAATTACTTCCACAACAGGGTTACTCCAGTAGTTACGTCCTCAAGCATCACAGGGCAGTGATTGCCTGAGTGTCCAGTATCTCCAGTGTGTTTGTGCTCGTAGATCTAGGTTCTTCACTTGGTGGAGTCTGGGAGTTGAAAAACTCCTTCATATTTTGCTCGAAGTGTATCTGCTCATAGAGACAAGGCAGAGATCAAGTGCATGGGCCCTGTTAGTGGAAAACACCAACAGAACCAAGAGTGTATTTGTTCTCTCTAACCTTAAGCATAGTGAGCAAGACAAAGTTGATGGATAATAAGATCATGAGTGTAGCAGTTAAAACATTTGTCAGATCAGATCGCTCAACCCAATGGAAAGATAATTTATCTATATTTATGTTTTGTTTATATCTTCCAGAGATTGAAGGTGCAACATTTTAGCTTATATGATTAGGAGTGTAGGATCACAAAGGTGGAAGGACTAAACATGTTGAATCGATTGGGTTGGTTAATCTAGAGTTGTAAATCATACATGTTTGTCTCTTTTATTCATGCAATCGCCAGAACCAAGGAGAAGCTTATAGAAGTGATAGTCAAGTACCTTAAGATGTTACCTTACTTGAAGAGTGATGGTATAGTATCACCTGGTGGAAGCTTTCCTTTCTTAGCGGTTGTGCATCATGTTTGTGGCACCCTCCATGGATCATCTCTTGTGAGCTATGCCTTCCTTGTGTAAATTGTTAAACTTCATGCGTCTCTCTCTTTGTCTCCAATGTGACTTTATCTCAGGACTTCCCAGGTCGATATTGAAAGTTTTCCTGCAGGGGTTAGTCCAACAAAATATCCAATATCTACTATAGCATACTATAGGCTCAAAGATCAACCTAGACACCATATCTAATTTGATTTAGGAGGGCATTTTAACTTAAGCATCATGCTTAATTTAAATTCCCTTAGAAGTAAGATCATGAGCCCTAAACTAAGCACCATGCTTAATTAAAAGATAAATGAAACTACTCCAAACCTAGACATATACTAAAGCAAATAAAGGTAGCCTGAGAGCATTTATAGTGATCTACTCAAGTGGAGATGAAGTAGTGTGATTAGTATTTAACAAATTGAGCATGTCTCAAAGGTACGGACAACCAACATAGCAACATGGCAAAGGATTTATTTTATGTAAAGTACTCCCCCAAGCTTGAACTTTGCAAAATTCAAGTTTCGATGAATTTAATTCAATGTTGTATGATGATTGGTTGGACATACCTTGTGCTTGTCATTCATCCGATCTTCTTGCTCCAATCCTGGAAAGGTTAGTGACAAAAATACCCGAAGGAAGATTTTTACAATTATCCTTATATGCTCAACACACAAGGTAATGTTGCAAATAATTAAAAGCTCATGTTACAATCTGATCAGTGCTTGTTTTAGGACACTAAGCTTGTCCTTGGGAAACCATCAATTTTATGTCAGTGAAGTGGTTTCACCTCTAACGCTGACCTATATCAAGATCAACTCAACGAGATCTGCAAAATTTATTATAGACATATGCATCGACAGCCGGCCTTTTAAAGTAATTATAAATAGAAAGGAAGTGGTGGTTGGAGATCTCGAATGTGGTGATGTTGGAGAGACCAATGGATTGTGAAGATGTTGCATATGAGCATGGAGTAAATGAAGTGGCTATGAAATAAATTCCATGCTCATTAATGCTTAGAGTGAATTCCATGTGGTATGGTGAAAATGGTAAGGTGAGTGTGGTAAAAAAAAAGAAAAGAAAAAAGGATACACGGACGACTTGTTTCGAAACTAGCACAGCTACCGTTCTCCGGCAACGGCGCCAGAAAGCTTGTTGGGTTTTTTAAACACAAACAGAAAAATCCGCAAGCGCACGGATACCGATGTAGCCTTCACCCGGGAGTATTCCAGAGTATCGATTTTCCACAGGGAACGTGAGTGTACTAATTAAGATCCAAGATCGCCCAAGGATAACTATATGATTATTTTTGGTGGGAAGAGAGGAAGTTTTCTGAGAGTTCTCTAGTTGATCTAAGAATCAAGAATTACTTCAAGATTATCTATATCGGGACATCAGAACACTAACCACAGAAAGAGATGAGAAGGGGGCTAGGAAGCTCCGACTACGGTCCTACAAACACCGATCCGAACGAGGTGGAATACGTCGACCGTTAGGGCTGTCACTACCCTAAGGCTACCACAACAATCCGCAAGATTGGGTGGAATTCCAGGTAATTGCAAGACTAAACACCACGTCTAATCTATTAATTACTACTCTAATGTTTCAAAGATTAGAGCACTTGATGCAAGCGGGATTCCAATAAATAACTTGAATGTAAATAAAAGTAATTAGAGAACTCAGGAATTATGAATTGAAGAACCTGGAGAACGATGAAGAACGAACCAGTTGCTGCAAAAGTACAATGTTGAGGAAGATCCGACAGATCCGGCTCCTCCTCCTCCGCTCTCCTCTTCTCTCTACCTATTTTCTAGATTACAACTAGAACTAACTAGAACTAGAACTAGAGGAACTAGAACTAGAACTAGATGAACTAGAACTAGATCTAGATGAACTAGAGGTAGAACTAGAAGAACTAGAGGGATCCTCTCTACTTGGATGAAGAATTGAAACCATAGCTTTGATTCTGTAGAAGAGGTATGATCTCCAGGGGCCAGGGGGTCTGGTTTTATAGTCCCTTCAAGTGAATCTGGGCCGTCGGATCAAACCGACATTGATCGCACGGTTTTCCTTGATCCTTTAGGTCGGTGGAGCATAATCCGCGAAACGTGTCCTGATTGGGCACTGTAGCTGGGCGGGCGCCCAGGAGAGTTCGGCGGGCGCCCTGCCTCCGAGCCCAATTTCCTTCCCGTTGGTTCTCGTGGCTTCTGGAGTTTTCTAGATGGTAGAAAATTGCGCGGCACGTTAATATCTCTATATAAACCCGACGTGTGGGCCTTTCTTCCGTATTTCCTGATAACCCCCTGTAGAAATAGACAAACACCAAAACTCATGGAATTCTTTCAGATAAAACCCTAAGTCTAGGTGTTAGTTGCATTTGGATCCTTTTCCATGATTAGTTGATGGATAAATGTGAGCATTAAGGATAGTCAACATTGACAAACATGATATGAGAAGGCCTAAGCTACTATTTAACTTGTTCCGAGTATTGCTAGAGTTCTGGAGATTTTATCTTCTGAAAATCTAAAAATTCATAATAAAAAAATGATGATGAGATCCTGTTTGACATAGTACCTAGAGTCTTATAAGATATAAATGTTAAAACTGTGGGCACTTTCTTTGTTCAAGCCATTGTTAATTCTTGTAGTTTTGGTTGAGAGAATTATCATGCTCTAAAGATCAAGATCTTTTTGTTTTTATAAATATAAAAGATTCACTCTTCCAAAGTATTATTGCATTAGAGGCATGGGACTATGCAAAAATTTGATTCAAAAGAAAGAGTGAGACGAGATGTAAAAATGGACAAGTGTTTGAAGTAGAATTAGGGGTACAAAGATACCCACCTGAGTGAAAAAAATAGACACGTGTCCGACAGTAGAATTAGGGGTACTTGGTGCCCACTTGAAAAAAGACTTAAAAAAAGAAGAAGAAAAAGAAAGAAAACAAAATGATAGCCCATGGTCCCTCTAATAAGCAATATGCTAGTAAGAGATGACAAACTTTTCAAAAAAGTCAAAGGTCTTGATCTAGGAGTATGACATTTGTTTCCCTTGCTTCGAGCATTGACATAGCAAAATGCAAAGTAAGTATGCTAAAACTTTTAAAGCTCTACTTATATATCTTTCGATGCAGCTACGAGAGCGGGCTCTTACGGTCGAGGAGGCCGCGTCCAGAGCCCGGGAGGTGGCCCTGTCCTACAAGAGCGTCATTGCGGACCTGGACAAGGAGAAGGGCCTTCTCAAGACCGACCTGGACTCCCTCCGCGATTCTTTCCAGAAGATGAAAGTGGCGTACGTGGACAGTGAGGTCGCAAGGGGTGCCGCCGAGGACGTAAAGAAGGAGGCCCTCGAAGACCTCGAGGCGGAGCGGGCTCGATCCCGCAGTCTCTCTGACGACGTCGAGCGTCTGAAGGGAGAATTGCTGGAGAAGAGTGGAGCCGTTGCTCAGGCTGGCGCGCTCCAACAGAGAGATCGAGCGTGCCAACACCAGATTGGTCGGCGAGAACACAGCCCTAGAGGAGAGCATCAAAGGTATGTTTCCTTTGTCGAATTTCTTTTTCGAGGTGTGCTTGGTTTTTCCTAAGGTCTCTTTATATTGGCTTTTACAGGGCTCAAGGACGAACTCCTGGCCGCCCAAGCCGAGGCTCGCAACGCCAAGGCTCTGCTCGAGGCGAAGGTTGCTTTGAACCGTCGAGTGCGGACGGTGATAAGTGATCTCTCGACCTCTTGGGAGGTCGAGCCTATGGATGAGTCGAGGGAGGACGCTCGAGGCGACGCCCTGGTCGACCAGTTGTGCTACATAGGCGCGACGCTACGAGATCGGGTGCTGGACGCCCTCCACATCGGAGTGAAGCGGGCGATGGCGGTTGTCTGCTCGGGCTTCTCCTACGACATGGAGGTGGTGTCCCATGGCTTCGTCACCGACATCTCTAAGACCGACGCGGAGAACGAGGAGAGGCTTCATGCTTTGATCGACGACGCGGAGGCTCCTGGGGAAAGGTTGGCCAAGCTCTTCGAGCCTGAGGTGCTCCCTCCTGAGGCTAGCTCGGGCGGAGGCGAGGGCGGTGAGGATCGTGCCGCGGACTGAGGCCTGCGAGCCTGCTCAGGGCGCCTGAGGCCCCTTGTATGATACTTTATTAATTCTGCTATTAGGTGATACAGTATCTTTTTGTGATTGTTAAATGCTTATTTGTCTTTCCGCTCGAGGTTCTTTTGTTTCTCTTTGTTCCTACGTTTGTATTCCTTGCTCGATCTTTCGTCAAAAACAACCTCGGTTACCTCAAGGGTGAGGAAGTGAGTAGAGTTTCCGTAGCCCGGGGGCGTGGGAGTTCTCCGGCTCGTTATCCCTCGGCCTTTGAGGGGCTCGAGGCGCCTTAGCTACTCGAACCGTGCAAGGTTTACTAAGTAAGAAAAGAAAATTTCTTGGCTTTTTCGACGCTTGGGGGGGGGTCGTCCCCCTGGTAGCCCCCGAGGGGGTGCTGACTATGATGGGTCATGGTCGGCATCCCCTTTTAACGTCAAGACTATGACTCGTAACTATTTTTGGCACAAAAAGAAGTCACTCGAGAGAAAGACTTTATTTATTCACACGTTCGTTTACAAAGTCTTCGTACAAAATGTAGGAACGTAAGTTTAGGACTTCTAGGGGTAGAATCGACGTAGCTGTTCGATGTTCCATGCGTTGGTGAAGATTGCCCCCTTTTCGTCCGCCAATTTGTATGTTCCTGGCTTAAGGACCTCGGCCACCACATACGGGCCTTCCCAAGGTGGAGTCAGCTTGTGGCGTCCTTGGTTGCTTTGCCGGCGTCGTAGGACAAGGTCGCCTACGTTGAGGTCCCTCTTGCGCACGTGCTTGTCGTGGTAGCGTCGGAGTCTCTGCTGATATCTGGCAGAGTTGAGGAGGGCCATGTCTCGAGCCTCCTCGAGTTGGTCGACCGCGTTTTCTTGAGTTTCTTTGTTCGATTGCTCGTTGTAAGCCTTGAGTCGAGGTGACCCATACTCGAGGTCTGTGGGGAGGATAGCCTCAGAGCCGTAGACCATGAAGAACGGGGTGTATTTGGTGGCCCTGCTTGGCGTTGTCCTAAGGCTCCATAGGACTGAGGAAAGCTCCTCGACCCATTTCTTGCCGAATTTCTTCAATCGATTGTAGATCCTTGGCTTGAGTCCTTGCAAAATCATGCCGTTGGCACGCTCGACCTGGCCGTTAGTTCGAGGGTGGGCTACTGCAGACCAGTTCACACGGATATGATGCTGATCGCAGAAATCCAAGAACTTTCTGCCGGTGAACTGGGTGCCGTTGTCGGTGATGATGACATTGGGGATCCCAAACCGATGGATGATGTCGGTGAAGAAGAGGACGGCCTGCTCGGAGCGGATGTTGGTGATGGGTCGAGCCTCGATCCATTTTGAGAACTTGTCAATGGCCACCAGCAAATGGGTGTATCCTCCTTTCGCCTTTTGTAGAGGTCCTACTAAATCGAGCCCCCATACCGCAAACGGCCAGGTGATGGGGATCATCTGAAGAGCGTGGGCGGGCAGATGCGTCTGCTTGGCGTAGAACTGGCACCCATGACACGAGCGTACGAGCTCGATGGCATCCGCCACGGCCGTTGGCCAGTAGAAGCCTTGCCGAAAAGCGTTCCCTACAAGGGTCTGTGGAGCGGCGTGGTGGCCACAAGCCCCCGAGTGCAGGTCATCGAGGAGTTTTCGGCCTTCTTCTATGGTGATGCAACGTTGTAAGACCCCCGTCGGGCTCCGTCGATATAGCTCGTTGTCTTCGCCATAGATCACATATGATTTGGCCCATCGAGCGATACGACGAGCTTCTGTCTTGTCTTCTGGCAACTCGCAGCGGATAAGGCAGTCGAGGAACGGTGTGCGCCAATCGAATGGTCGACCCGGTCGTCGTTCTATCTCCATCATCTCTTCCACCATCAAGAGCGTATCGACAGCATTGGTTGGTTGGGCGGTGGTGGCGTCGACGCCAGCCCCCGTGCCTAGGTCGACGGATGGCTCGTGAAGATCCTTTGAGAATGCATCAGGCGGCACTGTGCCTCTGGTAGATGCGATCTTGGCGAGTTCGTCGGCTGCCTCGTTGTAGCGTCGAGCGACATGGACAAGCTCGAGACCGTGGAACCTGTCCTCGAGTCGACGGACCTCCTTGCAGTACGCTTCCATTTTTGGGTCGTGGCAGCTCGAGGTTTTCATTACTTGGTCGATGACGAGTTGGGAGTCACCTCGGACGTCGAGGCGTCGGACTCCTAACTCGATAGCGATCTTGAGACCGTTGACGAGGGCCTCATATTCTGCGACATTGTTAGATGCAGCAAAATGAATCCTGATTATGTACCTCATGTGGACGCCCAAGGGTGAGATGAACAGCAGGCCGGCTCCGGCTCCAGTTTTCATGAGCGACCCATCGAAATACATCGTCCATAGTTCCGCCTGGACCTGGGTCGGGGGGAGCTGGGTGTCCGTCCATTCTGCGATGAAGTCTACCAGGGCCTGCGATTTGATGGCCTTGCGAGGCGCATAAGTGAGAGTCTCACTCATGAGCTCGACCGACCATTTTGCTATTCTTCCCGTGGCTTCTTTGCTCTGGATTATTTCGCCTAAAGGAAAAGACGAGACCACCGTGATGGGGTGGCCAAGGAAGTAATGCTGCAGCTTGCGACGGGCAAGGATTACGGCATAAATCAGCTTCTGGATTTGGGGATAACGTGCTTTAGTCTCCGAAAGCACCTTGCTGACGAAATATACTGGCCTCTGAACCGGTAACGCATGTCCCTCCTCCTGCCTCTCAACCACCACCGCCGCGCTGACGACCTGGGTCGTCGACGCGACGTAGAGGAGCAGCGGCTCTGCAGGTTGAGGTGGAACCAGGACTGGTGCCGAGGTCAGCGTCTTTTTCAGCCTTTCGAGTGCTTCCTCGGCCTCAGGGGTCCAAGAAAAGCGCTCGACCTTCTTTAGGAGTCGATATAATGGTAATGCCTTTTCTCCTAGTCTCGAGATGAAATGGCTTAGAGCCGCCAGGCACCCCGTGACTCTCTGCACACCCTTGATGTCTCGGATTGGCCCCATTTTCGTGATGGCCGAGACTTTCTCGGGGTTGGCCTCGATACCGCGCTGCGAAACGATGTATCCTAGGAGCATGCCTCGAGGCACGCCGAAAACGCACTTCTCGGGATTGAGCTTGATCTGGCTGGTGCGTAGGCAGCTGAAGGCAATCTCGAGGTCCTAGATCAGGTCTCCTCATCGCTTTGACTTGACGACAATGTCGTCGACGTAGGCCTCGACCGTTGACCCTATATGTTCGCCAAATACGTGGAGCATGCAACGTTGATACGTGGCTCCCGCGTTTCGAAGCCCAAATGGCATGGTCACGTAGCAATACATCCCAAAAGGCGTGATGAAAGAGGTCGCGAGCTGGTCGGACTCCTTCATTTTTATTTGGTGGTAACCAGAATATGCATCAAGGAAAGAAAGGGTTTCACATCCCGCGGTAGAATCGACAATCTGATCAATGCGTGGCAATGGAAAGGGAACTTTCGGACATGCTTTATTTAGACTAGTATAATCGACACACATCCTCATTTTCCCATTCTTTTTCTTAACTAATACAGGGTTTGCTAACCAGTCAGGATGATGAACCTCCTTGACGAATCCGGCCGCCAAAACCTTGTGGACTTCCTCGCCAATGATCTTGCGCTTCTCCTCATCGAATCGGCGCAACCGCTGCTTCACTGGCTTGGAACCGGCTCGAATCTCCAAGGAGTGCTCGGCGACTTCCCTCGGTATGCCTGGCATGTCCGAGGGACTCCATGCAAACATATCAGCATTTGCACGGAGAAAGTCGACGAGCACGGCTTCCTATTTGGGGTCGAGGTCGGTGCTGATCGTCAGCACCTTGCCGTCGGAGTTGTTGGGGTCGAGCGGGATCTTCTTGGTTCCTTCCGCCGCCTCGAAGCTGCCTGCGTGGCGCTTAGGCTCTGGAGCCTCAGTGGCCAGGGCCTCGAGCTTCGCGACGAGCTCGGTGGAGTTCTCGACCGCCTCCCCGTACTCGACGCACTCGACGTCGCACTCGTACGCATGCTCAAAGGAGGAACTGACAGTGATGACGCCTTTGGGACCGGGCATCTTCAGCTTCAAGTAGGTGTAGTTGGGTATAGCCATGAACGTGGCGTAGCCCGGGCGCCCGATGATGGCGTGGTACGTGCCTCGGAACCCAACCACCTCAAAGGTGAGGGTCTCCTTCCTGAAGTTGGCCGCCGTGCTGAAGCAGACCGGTAGGTCAATTCGACCTACTGGCAGTGCCTTTTTCCCTGGCACGACGCCATGGAAACCGCCGGCGCTCGGCTGGAGGCGTCCTCTATCGATGCCGAGGAGGTCGAGGGTCTCGAGGTAGATGATGTTGAGGCTGCTGCCACCATCCAATAGCACTTACGAGAGTCGGGTGTTGATGATGATGGGGTCGACGACGAGCGGGTAGACGCCCGGGGCGACTACCTTGTCGGGGTGGTCCTCTCGGTCGAAAGTGATAGGAGTGCTTGACCAACTAAGGTATTGGGGCACCGCCATTCTTGCTGCAAAGACTTCGCGACGCTCCCTTTTGCGCTGCCTCATGGTTAATTGAGTCGAGGGCCCGCCATAGATCATGTAGCAGTCGTGGACGGCGGGGAAGCCGTCGTCATCTTTGTTGTCCTCCTTGCTGCCAGCCTTCTCTTTCTTGGAGTCATCACGCGTATCTTTTTTGAACCCCGGACCGTCGAAATGCCTTCTCAGCATACGACAGTTTTTGAGCTTGTGGTTGGCGCCTCCCTTATGGTAAGGGCACGGCTCTTCCAACATCTTGTCGAAGATGCCTCCATCCGGAGGGCCTCGAGGCTTCTTTCGATCCATGGCGGCGACAAGGTTGTCATCGGAATTCTCCCGGTGGAACTGCCGCACTTTCTGCTTCTTTTTATTTTTCTTGAGGCCTCGACTGGAGGTCCCATCTTCATCGACGGGCTGCTTGCCTTTTCTTCCTTCTGAGCTGAAGAAGGCGCCGACTGCCTCCTCCCCTGCCGCGTAGTTGGCTACTACGTCCATCAGCTCGTCGACGGTCTGAGGTCGATTGCGACCTAATTCCCGCACCAAGTCTCGACTGGTGGTGCCCGAGACAAACGCCAAGACGACGTCGTGGTCAGGGATGTGCGGCAGCTCAATGCGCTGCTTCGAGAAGCGTCGAGCATACTCCCGAAGAGTTTCTCCCGACTTCTGCTTGCACTTGCTGAGGTCCCACGAGTTCCCTGGCCGTATGTAGGTCCCTTTGAAGTTACCCTCGAAGACTCTGACCAGATCAACCCAGTTGTGGATCTGATTGGCGGGGAGTTCCTCGAGCCATCGACGGGCGGTGTCGGAGAGGAAAAGGGGTAGCTGTCTGATGATGGCTCGATCATCACCTCGAGCGCCACCTAGCTGACAGGCCAGCCTGAAATCGGCCAGCCACAGCTCTGGCTTGGTCTCTCCATTGTACTTCGCGATGCTGGTTGGGGGTCGAAATGGATTGGGCAGGGGCGTGCTGCGGATCGCCCTGCTGAACACCCGTGGGCCCGGTGGCTCGGGGGCCACCCGGTCCTCGTCGCTGTCGTATCTCCCACCGCGATGCGCGCTATAACCACGCTCTTCCGCGTCTCCGTGCCGGCGGCGTCGATTTTCTTTGATGTCGTGCCGCGTGTCGTGTCGACGTTGATTGTCGACAGGGAGGATGAGAGTGGTCTTTCTACCTCGAGGGGGAGGTTGTTGATGGACTGACACCTCCTCTTCGTTTAGAGGCTGTTCGTCGCGCTTCTCTGTGGCAGCTTCTCGTCGTCGAGACGCCGAACTTTCGGCTTGTTGAACTGCCGCCACCTGGAGCAATGTCTGTACTTCATCTCGAATACGTCGGGCCTGGGAATTCGACGGCTCTGGCATGTTACGTAGCAGCATCGTCGCTGCCACTACATTCTGGCCTGCTCGAGGGAAACGGCTGACAGGTTGCTCTGGCTTTGCGTCGCCGACGATCTGTCGATGTACCTCTCGAGCGCGTCTGCGGACACTTCCGCTCGGCGGGTAGGGCAGGTCTTGCTCGAGGATTTGCTCTAGTAGGACGAGGCGCTCGCGGTCTTCGTCGAGCTTCATTTTGACCTCCCGCAGCTGCGCGAGCTGCGCGGTTCTGTCTTCCTGAGGGGGGGGTCGACCCCAGGCGTCCTGGGGTCTTCTCGCGCCGCGGGGGCTCGACCACCCACAGCAGCATCCCGTGTCTCGTCAGTAGTTTCTACCGCCCCGTCGATGTGATAGCATTCCCTCGTAGGGTCATAGCTATCTGTCTCGGAGTCGGAGTCCGGTTCGGCGGCGTAGAAACACCCACGTCCTTCCTCTAGCAATCGTTGCCTGAGGGAGGTGATCGAGTATCGTCCGGGGCCTAGACGACGGAGACCTCGTACTCGGGAAAGGTCCGGCAGCTCGGACGCCGGCCGCCGCGCTTCAGAGCTACGTGGGAGGACCATTGGTCTTTCTACGTACGTCTGGGTGTTTGGGCATATCGCTCTGGCGAGCGACGCCGCGGCGTTGTCCATCCCGAACGGCAGTGCCGCCCTTGGAGAGAACAACCCGTGTGGAAGTAGCCTAGCTGCGGTGGGGGAGAGCGCGCGAGACGCGTCCCCTCCCGTCGTCGTGCGGTGCTGAGTCGTCGCGCTTGTTGCTCCGTCACACGGTGCTGCCGGCTTGTGGCCCACGTCCTGCCTCGCACGAGTTGTTGGTCGTGCTGAAGTAGAGGTGCCGCGGTGGTGCTGTCCGTGCCTCTTCTTAGGCGGGGAGGCGTGGTGGTGAGGGCGTCTCGGGGCTTTCAACCGTGCTGGCGTAACGCGGGCTCCTCCTGGTCCTTTGACTGAGAGCAAGATCATGTCGTAGCCGGAGCCCGTAGACATGAACTCGAGACTCCCAAACCAAATCACCGTGGAGCGCGGAAACGGCGAGGCAAGAGTAGCCATCCGGAAAGGAGTGGGAAATCGATCAAAAACACGCAGGACCCCTACCTGGCGCGCCAACTGTCGGTGTTTTCCCCCCGGGGGGTCACACCAACGAGTAAATTTGTATGCGTGCTCCCTTTCCCGGATGGTGATGCAAGAAGACGCAGAGATTTATCCTGGTTCGGGCAAGAGAAGGCCCTACGTCCAGCGGGGGGAGAGAGTTTGTATTATCTTGCACCTAAGTGCTTGTACAGGGGCGAATACAAGCGTGGTATGAAGTGTGGAGCTCTACTACGTATGAGTGTGGTCTTGTGTTGTCGTCCTCCTCTTCTATTCCTGAGTCTCTCCTTTTATAGCTCCAAGGAGAGACACAGGGTACATGCGTAGATGTTAGAGTAGGGGTCGATAGCCGCATGGAGTGCTGACCTACTCGAGGCTTCCGTACGGCACGACCTCGAGCCGTCCCATCTTGATAGCCCGGTGATGATTACGCGTGCTCCTGCGTTCTGCCCTGCCCGCCGCCTCGCGCTGGTTCTGAGGTCGCATGCTTGTACGGTATGGCGGCGGATCCGGCGGGGTAGCTGTGGTGTTGTCAGTCGACGCCCAACTTGTCCCTAGGAAGGGACCCTGTTCGGTCGAGGGTCAGACGCCGTGTAATATGCTGATATCTGGAGCGCTGACCTTGGGTGTCTCGAGGGGGTCCCGATTAGACGTTCCATCCTTGTTTCCTGCGTCCTGACACGCCCTGGGTCGTTCGGTGGGAAGGCTGCAAAAAGAACGATGGGACAGAAGCCTGTTCCCTATCACGCCTTCCGTGACCCGTGTGTTAGGTGGGGAAGCGTCAGGTGCATTTAATGCCCTGGCTCTCGTGCGCGCGTCAGGCGGCAGACAGTGTCCTTGCGCTCGACGCCTCTCGGTTCGCTCGAGCCCGCTTCCGTATTCGACGGCAGTTGTCGCTCGAGCCCTGACCGATTCGCTCGACGCTATTTCCGTCTTCGAGGCTGCGACCATCGATGGCCGCACGTGTGTACGGATGGCTTCGTTATACGCATTGGTGAGGGTACCCCTCGTTGATACCCTCGACAATTAGAGTAGTAATTAATAGATTATACGTGGTGTTTAGTCTTGCAATTACCTGGAATTGCACCCAATCCTGCGGATTGTTGTGGTAGCCCTAGGGTAGTGACAGCCCTAACGGTCGATGTATTCCACCTCGTTCGGATCAGTGTTTGTAGGACCGTAGTCAGAGCTTCCTAGGCCCCTTCTCATCTCTTTCTGTGGTTAGTGTTCTGATGTCCCAAAATAAATAATCTTTGAAGTAATTCTTGATTCTTAGATCAACTAGAGAACTCTCAGGAAACTTCCTTTCTTCCCACCAAAAATAATTATATAGTTATCCTTGGGCGATCTTGAATCTTAATTAGTACACTCACGTTCCCTGTGGAAAATCGATACTCTGGAATACTCCCGGGTGAAAGCTACATCGGTATCCATGCGCTTGCGGATTTTTCTATTTGCGTTTAAAATACCCAACAGTCTCTTATTCTTGATCAGCTATAGCTCTGGAGTTTTTGTAGATTTTCAAATAAAACTCAGAGATTCCTTGTATGACTCTCTCAAATCTCTCTTTTGTGGTATTTCTAGATCCTTACCAAGACAGTAATGGTATTTGCCTTCTCTCAAGATATGTAGTATTTGTGGTATAAGGCATAATGACATTGCCTCCTTTCTCATCCTACTCTAATAAGACTTTAATATCTGGAGCTCATAGGTGGGAGATAAAGTATACATACTTACAAGACATTTATTGTATAGTCAAATCATGGATCCAAAGAAACAAATCAATAAGTCAAATCAAGATGTGCATGTGTGGCAAATGAATGGTGTATGGTGATGATGGTGATAACAATGGTGAAAGTCTAATTCTACTTTTCCTCTTTGAGGGGATACATACCTTTCTTGCTCTTTGAAACTTTTTGAGGAAAATGAGATGCTCTATCTTTTCTTTTTCTTTCCTCTTAGGTGGGTATCTTGTACCCCTAATTCTACTGTCGGACACTTGTCCATTTTTACCTCTCGTCTCACTTTTTCTTTCATTTTTTTTGAGGTTCCGAGCACTTGCCCCTTTTTATTTCCTCGTATCTTCTCTCTTTTTTTATAGAGCACTCATCTCTTGAAATAATATAGCAAGTGGTAGTAACAAGATAACTTGAGCATTTATTTCTCAGGGGAAAAATAGAAATATTTTTGGCTATTCTCTCCCGGATTAGGAGTAGAATATTTTTGGGTGGTTCTGGAGATAGTAATGAGTGGATATATGTGGATGCGTACTTCTGGAGTAGAAGCAGCATGTGTGAGTGAACGTGCAAGTGAATCTTGAATTAACCACATGACAAGCTCCTAAGGGTCTACATAGCTTGACCACACTCAATGCTCATAAGCAGTAAAAAGTAAATGTGTGGCTCAAAGTCTAGCAAGCATGTATATATGGATGTGGTAGGAATTTAAACTCTCATCATACAGGAACTCATCATGCAATATTTTAAAGATTTTTCAAAGATAAAATTCTCCAGAATTCTAGCATCTCCAGGAACAGATAAACACCAGCTCTACCTTCCCATATCATATCCGTTAACAACTTAGACTTCACATCACGTTTTCTTCCCACAAGTTTAGGTTTAGAGCAAGCTTTAAATTATAACAGTTATGTCTAAACTTGAGAGAGAACTTCAAATTTTAAAAATTAGGCAGAGCAACTATTCATGATATCCATGCTAGATTTTTATTATTTAGGATTCAGTTTAGCATAGCCACTTTATTTATTTATTAAACAAACTAAGCAAAGGATATGTATAAGCACATAATCTTTATTTGGTTTTCCATAGTTATGTAAATCTATATTTTAATATAGTATAAGTATAAAGATAGATAGAAATACTTAGCGGGATAAATGGGGGTGCTCTCCCCCAAGTTGAATTTTGACATAATTTCTTTTGATGTGGCTAGGAGGTGGTAGAGGTGTATTTGAAAGTCGGCAGCACCCTGACAACGATTAATATGTCCTCCGTCGGCTAGTCTTCTTTGATCTTTGAATTTTGTAGAGCTCAAATAGACGAAAAAGCTTTGTGGAACTGGTTAAGTGTTAGCATAAAATCTCTTAGCCTTTATCATATTGAGATTCCACCTAATAAATTTTATTTATTTAGCGGGATCATGCACTTATTATTTATATTTTTATTGTAACATGAAAACATATTTATTTTATGCCACCACAGTCAATATACCTATGGGTTTTAAACCACAAGTCTACTCACATGGGTCTTTAGATTTTATGTTGCAGTGCAACGAACAAATATTTTTGTTTTGTTTTCTAATGCTAATGTGGAAAAGTAAATATGCTAATGCAAGTGATGGAATAAAAAGGAAAAGTAATGCAGAAAAGATAAATATGGATAAATACCGATTTTACCTTCCGGCAAGGATCCAATGTTTTCAGTCTTCTGGACAAGACTTCTCACCGTGTTCATCCTTTAGGTGCATTATTTGATTGGGTGTGTGCCTTGACATCTGCACCTCTTGATATGGTGTCACCCATGTTCTTCGTTTGTCCAGCAGTTCAAGGTGCGGCATTGGCAGTATCCTGCTCAGTGTGTTTGTGCTCATAGATCCGAGTCCTTCACTTGGTGGAATCTGAGAGTTGTAAAACTCCTTCAGATTTTGCTCGAAGTGTACCTGCTCATAGAGACAATGCAGAGATCAAGTGCATGGGCCCTGTTGGTGGAAAACACCAATATAACCAAAAGTGTTTTTGTTCTTCTCTAACCTTAAGCATAGTGAGCAAGACAAATTTGATGGATAATAAGATCATGAGTGTAGCATTTAAAATATTTGTCAGATCAGATTGCTCAACCTTATGGAAAGATAATCTATCTATGTTTATGTTTTTTTATATAACTTCCAAAGATTGAGTGTGCAACATTTTAGCTCATATGATTAGTAGTGTGGGATCACAAAGGTGGAAGGACTAAACATATTGAATCGATTGGGTTGGTTAACCTAGAGTTGTAAATCATACATGTTTGTCTCTTTTATTCACATGAACGCCAGAACCAAGGAGAAGCTTATAAAAGTGATAGTCAAGTACCTTAAGATGTTATCTTACTTGAAGAGTGATGGTACAGTATCACCTTGTGGAAGCTTTCCTTTCATAGCGGTTATGCATCGTGTTTGTGGCACCCTCCATGGATCATCCCTTATGAGCTACGCCTTTCTTGTGTAAATTGTTAAACTTGATGTATCTCTCTCTTTCTCTCCAATGTGAGTTTATCTCAGGACTTCCCAGGTCGATATTGAAAGTTTTCCTGCAGGGTTTAGTCCAACAAAATATCCAATATCTACTATAGCATACTATCGGCTCAAAAATCAACCTAGACACCATGTCTAATTTGATTTAGGAGGGCATTTTAACCTAAGCACCATGCTTAATTTAAAATCCCTTGGAAGTAAGATCATCATTCCTAAACTAAGCACCATGCTTATTTAAGAGACAAAAGAAACTACTCCAAACCTAGACATATACTAAAGCAAATAAGGTAGCATGAGAGCATTTATAAAGATCTACTCAAGTGGAGATGATGTATGTTGGGTTTTAGGGGCATGGTTCCGAACAGGAGCCAATAGGTGACTGCGGCCATTATGTTGACGCCCGATCCGGTGTCACAAGTCATCTTGTAGAAGTTGTACCCATTGATGGAGCAATAAATGGTTGGCATTCCTAGGTCGTCCTTCTTGGTCAGAAACGGTGACTTAAGTCGATGATCTTGACCTTCATGAACTGCAGTGACCATCTTAGCTGATTCGGTCCACACTTGCTTGTTCATGTTCCTCCTGTTGGTCCTCTTCCTTGGTTCAATTAAATATTTGTGTAGTCTTGTTCTTGAAGGAAAACGTCTCCTTCTTCCCTTTGATGTAGAAACTGATCTTGGCAGCACTAGCGTAGATGACAGCTCTCGAGGTGTTTAAGAATGGCCTCCCTAAGATGATGGGTGCCCTCTCATCATTACCGCTCTCTATCACTACGAAGTCTGCTGGGGCGTACAAGGTACCAACTCGGACACAAAGGTTCTTCAATATTCCTTTTGGAAAACTTATCGTCTGATCTGCAAACTGCAAACATACGGTTGTTTCTACTAAAGGATATGTAAAGAAGTTTTCATAGAGTACCCTGGGCATAATGTTGACACTAGAGCCAAAGTCGCAGAGTGCTTCTGGGAAGTTCACCATGCCGATGGAGATCGGGATGACGGGGCATCCTGGATCGCCTCTCTTGACCGACAGAAGGTCAGTAGTAACTTCAGTGATGGGGTTACTCCAATTACCTGCATCAAACATGTCTACAAGATTTGCAGATTCTAATCCTTCCGGTTGTGATGGTATACTGGGGTTAGTAGCAGGAACAGCAGCAGCTATTTTATTTAACTGAGATTCAATCATTTTATTAAAGCTAATTTGATTCTTGATGGCAGTAGAGAAATTATCCATTCTATTATTTATATTTTCTAGCATTTTATCATTAGATGCCAATTTCTTAGATAGGTTATCCATTAACTTTCCTTGATTAGACACTAACTCTCTCAAAGGTGGAAAATTATTATTATTGTTGTAAGAATTGTTACCTTGATAATTACCTGAGTAGTTAGGTCTTTGTTGATTCCAACCTTGATTTTGTTGAGGACAGTTGTAGTAGTAGTTGTTGTTGTTGATGTAGTTCACATCCTCAAGTGTCTCAGGGCAGTGATTGCCTGAGTGTCCAGTATCTCCACACTCCTCACAAGTCATGTGAGAGTCCTAGATGTGCATAACTTCTTTCATGTCTCCAGCTCTATCTTCAAGCTTCTTCATGAGCAGGTCTAGCTTTGCTGACAACATGTCTACCTCCTTGAGCTGATGCATACCTCCACCTTTCTTGCGTGTCTGGGTCCTCTCTTCATTCTAGCTTTGATTGGACGCCATCTTCTCCACAAGAGCTATGGCTTGTGATATGGTGAGTGATAGGAATGCTCCTCCAACTGCAGCATCCATGGTTTCTCGGGCACTGTTGCCGAGCCCATGATAAAACGTCTGCATCAGTAGCCAACTCTCTATTCCATGATGGGAACATTCTAGGATGTAGTCTTGGAAGCGCTCCCATGCTTCTGGAACAGATTCATCATGTTGTTGCTGAAAACTTGTAGTCTTCCCACGGAGAGCATTGGTCTTGCCCATGGGTAAGAACTTAGCCAGAAAGTTTGTGGAGCAGAGTGCCCACGTAGTATTCTTCTCCTTTGTAGCGTAGTACCACTGCTTCGCTCTCCCTAACAGTGAGAATGGGAAAACACGAAGTAGTATAGCATCTCTGGGGACTCCTGATATGGTGAATGTGCTGCAAATCTCCAGGAAGTATTGGAGAAGAGCACTAGCATCTTCATGTGCCTTCCCACATAACTGGTTGGATTGCACCATGTTGATAAGTCCATGCTTGAGCTCAAAGTTGCCATTGATTTCTGCAGCAGGTCCAGTGCGGATGTTGTCCGTAGTGGGAGCTGAGAACTCACGGATCGATTTGTTCGCCATGGCTTCGAACTCTGAAGACAAGTTTCGGTGACCTTCTTGATTGGATGAAGCTTCTTGCTGAAGTGTTGATGATCTCTTCTTGAGCTTGGCTCTTGTTTTTCTGAATAACACTTCGGGATTATCAACAAAATTTCCTGGAAGATGTCTTCTATTCATACATTACCCTGCATAAGATAAAATAGAAAAATATCGGGGTATAACTATATGAGATAATTGATAAGCTCAATCATATTAGTGATGCGAATGATAAATCAAAATTCTATATTCATTCCTGATCAGTAATCAACCTTCCCTGGCAACGGAGCCAAAAATGCTTGTTGGGCATTCTTAACATCATTACCAAAAGTAGACTTAATTTCTAATTCTGATAACGGCGCCAAAAATGCCAAACCTATCCCTCATACCACTTAAGCCAAGTTGTCATCCCCAGCATGACATGAGAGACGCGGTATTGAAATATGCAATTGCTCATCTAAATATAAAGAATGGGATCTGCAAGCGCACAGATTAATATCGATGTAGCATTTTAACCGAGAAGTATTCCAGGTATCGTTATTTATATTTTTACCACTGGGAAGGGATTAGTAATCATCAATGTTGATTATATAATGGAATATTGAATTGAGTATCTATCATTGCATGTATAATTGAGAACATTTATCTAACTCTTTCATACAGGGATAAGTGTCACATAAAGGATATATAAAGTAATGAATAGTGACAAAGGTAATTAATCTGATCAGCATAACTTAGCCACATAATAAATATGATAAGCACCTCACTTAGATATTCTAGCAAGTCATTAACATGGAATTAGAACGAACTACAAGAATATTTCCTAAGTTATTCTCAACTATACAGTCTAGCATATCATAGTTAGTGCAATTATATTTAGCAATCATTGTGAGACAAGACTACGCCCATGCATAGTGATATTAGCAAAGAATATGAGAAACATCGCAAACACTCCCTTGTAATAATGTTGCTCTGCCAGCCCAATACACGAGAGGGGGACTATATAAGAATCAATGGAGCTGTCACTACCACGAACTACCCCACGATCTGGCATATTGGGTACAATCGTAGATAAATACGGTATAAGCACCACGCCTACACAATATCTATCATTTACCCATGGATCCGATGGATAAACGCTATACGATCCTAAACATGTATATAAATCCAATCTAACTAAGCCAAGTATATAACTATGATAAACTAAGAACAATATAATTGCGAATATAAACAAGTAGAGCAAAGTCATAAGCAATATATTGAAGTAGAACAAAGTCATATTCATAATATTGAAGAACAAAGATGAACAATTGAAGAACAATAGAAAATTACCAAGAATCCTTTTGACAGACCCGTAAACCAATCGAAGATTGACTCCTTCTAGTTCTAATCCTATGTAGCTATGCTAATCTAGATGTCTAATTGATGTGGTGGCTCTAGGCTTGATCAGAGGCTTCTTCTCCCTGATGAATAATGAATTAGGGTTGAGAGGCTCTCTCCTCCATGGGCCAGGGGGTCTGGTTTTATAGTCCTTCCAAGTGAATATGGGCCATCGGACCAAACCGACATTGATTAAACGGTTATCCTTAATCCTTTAGGTCGGTGGAGCGTAATCCCGAAAGAGAGTCCGGATTGGACTCCAGAGGTGGGCGGGCGCCCTGGTCCCTAGGGCGGGTGCCCTGGGCGAGACCCCGTTCTGCCTCCGCTTCGTTCTCGTGGCTTCTAGAGTCTTCTAGATGTAAGATAATTGCGCGGCACATTAATATCTCTATGTAATCCCGACGTGTGGGCCTTTCTTCCGTATTTCCTGATAACCCCCTGCAGAAATAGACAAACACCAAAACTCGTGGAATTCCGTCAGATAAAACCCTAAGTCTAGATGTTGATTTCGTTTGGATCCTTTTCTTTATTTATTTGATAATTAAATTTGATACTTAAGGACCGTCAACATCGGTCGAGGGGAAGAAGAAACTGACATGCGAGTCCCGCTGTCACTGACTCAACGACTCCCTCCTCTCTTTTATTCAAAATCCAGATTTCTTGCACTCTTGCAAAAATCATATCTCCAGTTCCTGAGTTCCAAAAATTGTGAAAGAAATATTGTGATGATCCATGGGATGGCTAGTTTTTAATAAAAATATAATATGCACCATGTTTCTGTGAAAAATAATTGTTAGGAATTAATCTTGTTATTTCAATGTAAATTCATATCTCTTGATGTACTGCTCCAAATGGTGTGAACTTTTTATGCTATGCTTTGTGTATTACTGGTATGCTCTGGTAAATATTTCATGATTTTTGGAGTACTGTATCTCTAATATGCAATTTATGTTAATACTATTGCTTAAATCCATGTTTAAATCATATTAAATGCTACATGCTTATGCTGGTGCTTTCCTTTGGTGTCAAGCTTGCTCGTGGTAGTAATAGCATGTAAATAATCTGAAATCTGTTGTTTCACACTATTTAAGCCATGTTTCTTAATTTACGAAATAAGCACCTTGTTACATGTTAATTAAATATCTTACGTTTTTCATGTGCAATTGCTTTGAAATTTTTATAGTAATGTCAAGGTATCTTGCTTCTGCTTCTGTAATTTTCGTAGATTTTTTCTGAGCAATCTTGTGGGTATCTTTTAATTATCCCCTTTTATGGAATTAAATTAATAAATGCCTTTTTAATTAAGTGTTTAGTAGTCAACATGTGGTTTTCTGGTAATCTTAGGTTATACTTGTGCATATGAGCCACTTGGTTGATACTAAATATGTCTTTGCTATGTCAGCAAATAATTAATTAAAGGTTACATAGCTGTTCTGGACAACAAGGGAGTAATCTGATTATTGTCTAATGATAACATTGTTTTCTGAAAGACTTGTCTATACCAAAAATGTTGTAAACTTTGTATTCTAGCTGTAGTTAAAATTTGGGGTCATTTGGCTATGGCTTTTCCAACTTCAGTTCCAGAACAAGGTGCTCTCTGTCTTTCTGGAACAGAACCTGGAACTTTATTTAATTGACCTGTTTAACTTGTGAATCTTGCTGAGATGTCTAAAGATGAAATGTAAACAATTTCATAAGCTTTTCAGAATGTCTTAATTCATGTCTGTTGGATCTATATATCTCTAGTTATGGGTTGTTCTTTGACCTGTCAAGTTGTTGGTTGTTGTTTAAGTGTGTTAGTTGTGGTGGTACTCTTTTGTGAGCTTGTAATAGAAGCTTACTAAGTAAATGAGTATCCAATGAAGTATGTTATCATGTTTGCCAAAGCATTCATCTGTCTCTTCGTATGCATACTGTTGATGCAAAAGTGGATCTGCAAACACAAAGGGCTAATACCCGATTTAAACGTTAAGGCGTGCCAGCCTGTTTGACCTTACTATCGGCAAAGGTGGTAACTCGAATACTTTGGTCCCGACAACAGCGATACGCCCGGATGCCACGGCCAAGAGGTATTCACATGGAACTTGAGAACACGCCGAGCTTAAGTCGACGAATTCCTAAGAACTCGTAGTAAAGGAAAAAAGTATGACGAAGTCGTCGAAAAGTATATGCTAGAATATGAGTAAAAACTGGTGTTTGATTGATTGATAGATGGATGTTTACAAAGCCTCAGGGTCTACATTTATACCCTGTTCGCAGAGCTACAACCAGACACGACTAGAATTCGAATTCCAAATTAAACAGAATCCGTATACAAAACGATCTAAATAACTAAGGAAAACATAAAACTATCCTCCCGTGACAAACTGGAACACCTCCACATGCCGATCGGCAACCTTTAGGTTCTTCCTCCGCGTCGTCGGCAGACTCCCCTGTCGTAGTCATTGGCACAAACACATCATCACCTATTGACTTGGTCATGTTCAGCCGTCCCTCCATCGGCAACCATCCTCATCGGCAACTCATCCTGTAGACCAAGCACAGTTGTTTTGTCTTGCCAACCTGCATTCTACCGACCATGGACACGTACCCAAAAATGGTGTCAACACATGCCCCTCAATTTCGGAGTATGAAATCATTAATGCTCCGAAATTCCCTGCAGTAATGATGCTTTTTCGCAATTAATTCTCCCAATTTGGTAACCGACAACCTCAACCTGAACAACCTCAGTTTGATTCCTCCGCAGATTCATTGAAATCCTCAACTTCCCGAATAGGCACCTTCACTTTGATCGCTTATCGGCAGTATTACCGTTACAGAGACCTGCCGATGGACTAACCAGGATACTCAGTAACGTATCTTATCCTCCCAAACGGCTAACTCCACTTTATTCGCCCATCGGCAATATTACCGTTACAAGGCGCTGCCGATGGACCGACCAGGAGATCCCGCACAGTAAAATATCTCCGGATAATAACCGCTTCCTGTCAAATCACCTGCACAATCCCTTGATTATCATGCGAACAGTTACCATATCTACCTGAGTACCCTCAGATTTCATGGATACGGCGAAGAGATAATTCAAATTTGCCCTTGCCCGTTTTGTCCAATAAATAGTTCCTTCTCGGGTACTCCTTCCCCATCACATCATTCTACAGCTCCAACTCCACTTTCCCGGCGGTAGCGCTGTTCGAGAGCTCCGAGATCTCCAACGAAGCCTTTTCTCCTCCAACTCCGAGGCCCTCGGTCATCCTCTTCATGAAGAGATGGCCATCAACTTCACAGTCCCTGAGGTGAGTTCTTCATTCCACCTCTTGTGCTTTTCCCGCATTCCTGTTTGTCCATAATTTATTTCACTGAACATCCTTTTATTTTTCTTTCTTTTTGTTCTTATCCTTCTTTTCATCCCTAAAACCAATAGGATCTGTCCAACAAACTAATCATCCCTACCGATCAGCCACACCTCCAATGCCTTGGTCCATTAGGGAATCCAGATCCCACAGATTTGATTAATGTAGAAACAAACGGGATCCCTTTTAGAGCCAAAAACTTTTCCTTAGATCTGTGGAAGGATACTTTTCGCTCCTGGCCCAGCCCCACCGTAGGATGGAAGGATTGGTTCTTGAGAGTCAGCCATTCAAACGAAGTCCAGTGGGGTGAGAGAAAACTGGACCAATGTATCAGGTTGTCCATTGCCGATATGCATAGGAACGAGTCGTTATTGATAGCTGCATCATACTTCTGGTCAGACACGCTCAATGCCTTTGTCTTTGGCCACGGTCCTGCTTCCCCCACTCTTGCCGATGCAGTTCTGCTCACCGGCCTGGACGTATCTTCTGTCGATAGCACCCACTTTTTTGACACCGCGCCTAGCGCCAAAGTGGAAACCCGCGCCATCGGCGGCTGGTCCGGGTATATTCAGAAGTATCGTAAGACAGGGCCCGTCAACATGTGGCTGGACAAATTCATATTCTGCGGCCGATCGGTAGGACCGACCTCTGTTTACCTATCGGCGGCAGAGAGGCCGGCTAATGGTGGCCGATTACCTCTTGGCTGATACCTGCTTGGCGCTGCCTACCATCTCCTCCACCAGGTAGCTAAGAAACTCCTGCTCGGTCAGCCCATCGGCAGCTTGGGGGGTCCCTGGTGGTTTATTAACATGTGGCTCAACCTTAACATGCACAAGCGCCTCGAGTTCGACCTCTTTGCATAGCGTTTCCCCAGGGATACAGCCGAGAACCATGAACTGGATGATGAAGAATCGGCAATTCGCCCTCCTCTGAACTTTGGTGAGGCTGCCATAGTCTTGCCTGGCACAGGAGGTAACGTAGATCAGGTCAGCCGATTCTTCCAAACCTTGTACGAAGGCCTAACCAGAGAACAGTGAACATGGATGCCCTATGAAGATCCAGACACCATGTTCCCTTTGTTCTTCCACCCATTCGACAATGATCTTAACAAGGATGACGAGGTAATGATGGCACTGATCACTCCCAGAGTTATACTAGTGAACTTATTTAGCAGTGGGAAAACCTCTAGCCAAACCTATGAGTTTTACAACCCATCGGCATTAGCTCGTCAATTAGCCTTCGGCCAGCTGCCGATTGCACTCTGTTATGCCGATGTGATAAAACCCAGAGAGATTATCAATAATCTCCTCGAATGGATCAGAGTGGCCCAGCTAGCACCAAATGCCGATACGGATGTCGATTTGTCAGAGTGGGTTCCAGTTCTCTTTGTCACTCAAGCATACAAGCAATGGTGGGAGGAGTGGAAGGAGCACTTGTTTTGCAGATCGGCCCTTACATATCGCGGCACGATCGATCCCCAGTACAAAGTCCACGACAATACTGTAAGTACCTTTGAACCAACATTTTTATCCCCTTACTCCCATATTCATCGGTAACTTACTCTTTGTGTGACGTTGCAGGTTGATAACATTCCGCCATCTATCAGTAGGAGCGGCAAGTCGATTGATCTGTTTCCATCAGGTCTGATCTCTTCAATCGGCAACAACGCTCCCACTCTAGCTGCCATCATGCACCGAGGTGTGCACCTTAAGAAAGTGACCACCAAGAGGACCAAGACATCTCCATCGGTAGCCGCCTCCACCTTAGCACAGGCCTTCAAGGTAATCGTTAAACCTTTCTATTTATACCGATTCCATTTTTACATCTGTCACACTTGTGCTTACGAATTCTTATTCCTGACGTAGCATACCGGCGCATCGGCAAAGACCAGAAGTAGAAGTGCCGATGCCCCCCAGTCTAGCCAGCCGAAGAGGAAAGCTACCAAGAGTACCAGAGGACGGGTGAAACGTCAAAGAGTAGCAACGCCTTCTCCTCCCCGGGTATCACCAATTCCAGTGGAATCCTCTCCTTCCTCCCCAGAAGCACAGATGCAGCAGGTACCATCTCCCCCTCATCTGCCAGTAGTACCTCAAGTGGAAGAACCCCAACAAGAGGAACCTCATCTAGAAGAGCCTCAGCCTGAAGATACATCGGCTGATGTAAGCGAGCAGACTACCGATCCAGCAGGCTCAATCATAGCATCGGTAGTTTCTTCTATCCAAAGAAGTATTGTCGCACCTCAAAGTAACATACTTCTATGAAATTACTGCTGATGAACTTACCCTTTCTATCTTATAACTATCTCTGTCACCTTTCAGCTGACATAGTTCAATCGGCAACCTCAGCCGATCAACCCATGATTCCGTCGGCATCTTCTAGTCAGAGGCGAGAGATTGCCCTGAAGCAAGTAAGTTGTCCAATCTCCGCCTGCATTATTCATCAATACCTGACCATAGAATAACTCGTTTTAACTCTTTTTCAGGAGCAGGACTCTCCCGACAGCCTATTCTCCTTCGCCATCGACATCTCTGATGATGAAGGTGATGAAGCAAGCTCTTCTCGGGCAGTTGGGATCACATCGGTAGAGGTCAGGGCAAAGCTGGAAGAACTATTGGCTCTCCTCCACCAAGACACAGCCCAACTAGTCGATGACTCTAATCCAGCTAATGCTTTGTTCAAGACCCTGAGAGGCCAAATCCTCGCCGATGCTGAAGAAATCCTCTTTCAAGCAGCTCATCTGGAGAGCCGTCAACTGCAGTACCAGAGGGCTGCCCAGCGCCTTGCCTATAGAGCCACTCAGAATTAGCTTTCCGAGGAGATGATGAAAGAAAAGTGTTGACACTTGCTAACACCACTTGAATACTAGGTTGTCATCCCCAGCATGGCACTAGAGTGTACTATGGTATTTATACGCACACAGATAATCCGCAAGCGCACGGATACCGTTGAAGCTTTTACCTGGTTAAAGGTTTTATCGTATCCACAGGGAAACGGAAGAACCAACTACGCTCTAACTTAACCAAGATAGATAGATAGGTGTAAATAGGAAAGATGATAGAATCGAATAAGAACAATATTAAAGGTAAGATAACAGTGAGTGATAATATGGGAATAGAGAATAGAGCAATTCTAGTATATGGGCGATGGTAGCAGAATAGAGAGGATAACTATGGTTTCTCTACTTCAAAGGGGTATGTCTATGTCTGGGACGAACCACGTGATAAGAGTACACCACAAAGGATGCTTATCCATAGGCCGATAAACCCTACTCGTCCTGCTAACGAGAGGTGGACTACAGGGGACCAACGTAACTGTCACCTACGCGGCCTACCACACGATCCAGCTAGTCAGGGGATATCCACAAGTAATCTAGGTCTAAGCACCACGCTTACACCTATACTACAACTCTAACCTATAGGGTCCTATAGATTAGAAGTACTCAAAAGAGTTGTGAACCAGAACATACATGATTAGTAATTGCATAATGAATTAGAAGTAGATTACCAGAGTCATCCCATGAGCAAGCTTGATTAGAGCTTGATCATGGCGAAGTACAACCGGAGGAAGAACCGACAGGCCGGCCTCTCCTCTAATCCTCCTTCGCTCTCCATCTCGCTACTATCTAGATCTACTCTAGTTTAGAGAAGAGAGGAGAGCTCTCATCTCTAAACCCTAGCTTTTGCTCTGTCTATGAATAATGAATAATGATCAAGGGGTGTCTCCTCCAGGGGCCAGGGGGTCTGGTTTTATAGTCCCCTCAAGTGAACCTGGGCCGTCGGATCAAACCGACATTGATTCAACGGTTATTCTTGATCCTTTAGGTCGGTGGAGCATAATTCGCGAGGTTGAACGTGATTGGCCACAGGAGGTGGGCGGGCGCCCTGTAGGACAGGGCGGGCGCCCTGTCTCTGGCCCCGTTTCGCCTCCGCTTCGGCCTCGTGGCTTCTGGAGTCTTCTAGATGTAAGATAATTGCGCAGCACATTAATATCTCTACGTAATCCCGACGTGTGGGCCTTTCTTCCGTATTCCTGATACCCCCCTGCAGAAATAGACAAACACCAAAACTCGTGGAATTCTGTCAGATAAAACCCTAAGTCTCGATGTTGATTTCATTTGGATCCTTTTCTTTGTTTATTTGATAGTTAAATTTGATACTTAAGGACCGTCAACAAACTCCCCCAAGCTTACCTCTTGCTCGTCCCTGAGCAAGGATAGACTCAGCTATGGATCATAAGTTGTTGCAATATCTTTTAAAAATTGACAGTACACATGCTTTTAAATGAGGTCACATCTCTGAGTTAGATTAAACTGTCAAGACTTAAAACTTACTTACTTTACCTTTCACTATGGGACTTGTAACCGTCACTTCTGTCTTGAGTGGTTAAAAGATAGAACAGTCTAGCCAAGTGCCATGTCTCTTATTCTTGATCAGCTATAGCTCTGGAGTTTTTGCAGATTTTCAAATAAAACTCAGAGATTCCTTGTATGACTCTCTCATATCTCTCTTTTGTGGTATTTCTGGATCTTTACCAAGGCAGTGATGGTATATGCCTTCTCTCAAAATATGTGGTATTTGTGGTATAAGGCATAGTGACATTGCCTTCTCTCTCACCCTACTCTAATAAGGCTTTAATATCTGGAGCTCATAGGTGGGAGATAAAGTATACATACTTACAAGACATTTATTGTATAGTCAAACCATGGATCCAAAAGAAACAAATCAATAAGCCAAATCAAGATGTGCATGTGTGGCGAATGAATGGTGTATAGTGATGATGGTGATAACAATGGTGAAAGTCTAATTCTACTTTTGCTCTTATGAGGGGATACATACCTTCCTTGCGTTTTGAAACTTTATGAGGAGAATGAGATGCTCTTCTTTTTCTTTCCTCTCAGGTGGGTATCTTGTACCCCTAATTCTACTGTCGGACACTTGTCCATTTTTACCTCTCGTCTCACTCTTTTTCTTTTCTTTCGAGGTTTCGAGCACTTGCCCCTTTTTTATTTCCTCGTTTATTTTTTTTTCTTTTCTTTTTTTTTCAGAGCACTCATCTCTTGAGACAATATAGCAAGTGGTAGTAGCAAGATAACTTGAGCATTTATTTCACAAGGGAAAAACACAGATGTTTTTGGCTATTCTCTCCCGAATTAGGAGTACAATATTTTTAGGTGATTCTGGAGATGGAAATTGATGGATATATGTGGATGGTACTTCCGGAGTAGAAGTAGCATATATATGAGTGAACGTGCAAGTGAATCTTGATTTAACCGCATGACAAGCTCCTAAGGGTCTACACAGCTTGATCACACTCAATGCTCATAAGTAGTAAATAAATGTGTGGCTCAAAGTCTAGCAAGCATGTATATATGGCTGTGGTAGGAATTTAAACTCTCATCATACAGGAACTCATCATGCAACATTTTAAAGATTTTCAAAGATAAAATTCTCCAGAATTCTAGCATCTCTAGGAACAGATAAACAGCAGCTCAACCTTCCCATATCTTATCCGTTAACAACTTAGATTTCAGATCAAGTTTTCATCCCACAAGTTTAGATCTAGAGCAAGCTTTAAATTATAACAGTTATGTCTATACTTGAGAGAGAACTTCAAATTTGCAAATTAGGCAGAGCAACTATTCATCTTATCCATGCTAGAGTTTTATTATTAAGATTCATAGCAAACTTTATTTATTTATTTATTTATTTAGCAAACTAAGAAAAGATATATATATATATAAGCATAAAATCTTTATTTGGTTTTTCATAGTTTATGTATTTTAATATTCTAATATAATATAAGTATAAAGATAGGTAGAAATACTTAGCGAGATAAATAGGGGTGCTCTCCCCCAAGCTGAATTTTGACGTAATTTCTCTTGATGTAGCTAGCAGGTGGCAGAGGTGTATTTGAAAGTCAGCAGCATTCTGACAGCGATTAGAATGTCCTCCGTCTGCTAGTCTTCTTGATTCTTAAATTCTGTGGAGCTCAAATAGACAACAAAGCTTGTGGAACTAATTAAGTGTTAGCATAAATATCTAGCCTTCATCACGTTGAGCTTCCTCAATAAATATTACTCCCTGTTTTTATATTTTTATTTTATAAAGTAGAAAAGAAATATTTATTTTATTTTTATGCCACCACAGTGAAGGTACTTATGGGTTTTATGCCACTCGTATACTCACATGGGGCTTAGTATTTTTTTAACATTTTTATTTTCTTTTCAAGATAGCATGATTAACTAATAATTTATTTAAGGAAAGTAAATAATTAAAGGGAAAAGGGAATGCAGAAAGGATAAATATGGATAACTACCAATCTTACCTTTCGGCGAGGGTTCAATGTTTTAAGTCTTCTTGACAAGACTTCTCACCGTGTTCATTCTTCAGGTGCGTCATTTGATTCAGGTGCGGACCTTGACGTCTGCACCTTTTAATACGATGTCACCCATGTTCTTCGTTTGCCCAGCAGTTCGAAGTGCGGTGTTAGCATTATCTTGCTCAGTGTGTTTGTGCTCGTAGTGTACCTGCTCATAGAGACAAGGCAGAGATCAAGTGCATGGGCCCTGTTGGTGGAAAACACCAACAGAACCAAAAGTGTATTTGTTCTTCTCTAACCTTAAGCATAGTGAGCAAGACAAAGTTGATGGATGAAAAGTTCATGAGTGTAGCACTTATAATATTTGTCAGATCAGATCGCTCAACCTTATGGAAAGATAATCTATCTATGTATATGTCTTTTTCTTTATATCTCTCAATGATTGAATGTGTAACATTTTAGCTCATATGATTAGGAGTGTGGGATCATGGAGGTAGTACTAAGAACAAGGATTAAAGGACTAAACATGTTGAATCAGTTGGGTTCGTTAACCTAGAGTTGTAAATCATACACGTTTGTCTCTTTTATTTATATGAACGCCAGAACCAAGGAGAAGCTTATAAAAGTGATAGTCAAGTACCTTAAGATGTTACCTTGCTTGAAGAGTGATGGTACAGTATCATCTTGTGGAAGCTTTCCTTTCTTAGCGGTTGTGCATCGTGTTTGTGGCACCCTCCATGGATCATCTCTCTATGATGAATGAGCTATGTCCTTCTTGTGCAAATTGTTAAACTTCATGTGTCACTCTCTTCGTCTCTGATGTGAGTTTATCTCAGGACTTCCCAAATCGATATTGAAAGTTTTTCTGTAGGGGTTAGTCCGACAAAATATACCAATATCTACTCAAGCAGTTTTTTTTAGTTCAATAACCAAACTAGACTCCATGTCTAATCAGATTAAGGAAGGCTATTTAACCTAAGCACCATGCTTAATTTAAATGCCAATGGAAGTATGGCGAGTACTTCCAAACCAACACTTGCTAGTAAATAGACAAAGGTAGCATGACAACATTTATAGAGATCTACTCAAGTGGAGATGAAGTAGTGTGATTAGTATTTAACAAATTGAGCATGTCTCAACCAGCATAGCAACATGGCAAAGGATGTTTTTATGTAAAGTACTCCCCCAAGCTTGAATTTTGCAAAATTCAATTTGGATGAATTTAATTCAATATTGTATGATGATTGGTTGGACATACCTTGTGCTTGTCATTCATCCGATCTTCTTGCTCCAATCCTAGAAAGGATAGTGACAAGAATACCCGAAGGAATATTTTTTTACAATTATCCTTATATGCTCAATACACAAGGTAATGTTGCAAATAATTAAAAGCTCATGTTACGATCTGATCAATGCTTATTTTAAAACACTAAGCATGTCCTTGGGAAACCATCAGTTTATGTTGGCGAAGTGGTTTCCCCTCCGACGCCAACCTATATCTAGATCAACTCAACGAGATCTGCAATATTTATTATAGACATATGCATCGACAACCGCCCTTTTAAAGTTTTTATAAATAGAAAGGAAGAGGGGTTGGAGATCTCAAGTGTGGTGATGTCGGAGAGACCAATAGATTGGGAAGATGTTGCATATGAGCATGGAGTAAACGAAGTGGCTATGAAATAAATTCCATGCTCATTAATGTTATCTTCGTCTCCAATCTGAATGTTCGGAGTTTCTCCTGGATTGGTCTCACCTATGTCCTCTTCTATAGTTGGATGAATCCCATCTTCAAAGGGAGTCAAGAACTCATCATTTGAAATTGAACCAAAGTCAGAATTCATTAAGGCTTCTTCCTTATCCATCCATTCTACACATTCTAGCCATTTAGAACTTGTGATCAGGAAAGGGGAGGTGTTAGAATTTTCAATATGGCTTAGCTCTCCTTCACTTGATATGTCATCCTCGACTTCTTCATAACAGGAATGAGGACATTCTCTAAGAGAAACATTATTGCAATGATTTGAATTATCCCTGCTTGAAGGTCTCTTATAGAACCAGAAGTCTAAACCATCAGCATCTAAAAGATTTAAGGTCGGAATTCCTTCCTCCCTTGGAGAATTTTGGGGTATTGATGGTTTAGGATCGATAGCTAAAGTTTGGGATTGAAGTGGTTGTAATCTGGCTATCGAAACTTCTTCTTCTTGTCTAGGAACTGGTTCTTTCTCTTTCTCAGGGATATAAAAGCTAGGAGACTTTCCGCTCATTAAATCAATCAAATTCCAAGCTTCACTAGCGGATAGGTGATAGAAGGATCCTCTAGAGGCTGTATGAAGGGTTTTCTTATTTTTCCTACTAAGGCCCTCAAAAAAGTGAATTAGAAGAACTTCTTCTGGAATAGAAAGTTTTGGGCCAGTGAGAGTAAGGTTAATAAAGCGGTCCCATGATTTGCCAAGAGATTCTTCTTCCAGTTGTCTAAAAGAAAGAATCTCACGCCGAAGTTCCACCACTTTGGAGATTGGAAAATATTTAGAAATAAAACTACTATATAACTCCTTCCAATCTCCATGAACACTCCCTACTTTGAGTTTATACCAATGTCTAGCTTTTCCCGTTAAAGAGAACGGAAAGAGCTTCCATTTAAGGGTCTCATCGGACATGCCTTCTATGCGAAGGAGGTCACAGACTCGATAAAACTCTCTTAGGTGTGTGTATGGGTTTTCCTCACCTTCTCCTGAGAAAGGTTGTTTTTGAATAAATTCTATGTATTCGGGGTCTATCTCAAAACTAGATGCTATGATAGGCTTTGAAGATTTTGGTGGTTCGAGATGTGTGCCCGTAGGTCTATGAAATTCATAGATAGACATGTTTGAATTCATGATAGACCAGAGATCAAGGATTAGATAAGAAGAAAGATTAGCAGAGATGAGGCAAAGGATAAAAGGAAAATATATATATATTTTTTATTTTCCTTTTAGAAAATGATTAAGCTAGTTCGTAATCAACTCAGCAACCGTTTCCCCGGTAACGGCGCCAACAATGCTTGTTGATAGGTTGTCATCCCCAGCATGGCACTAGAGTGTACTATGGTATTTATACGCACACAGATAATCCGCAAGCGCACGGATACCGTTGAAGCTTTTACCCGGTTAAAGGTTTTATCGTATCCACAGGGAAACGGAAGAACCAACTACGCTCTAACTTAACCAAGATAGATAGATAGGTGTAAATAGGAAAGATGATAGAATCGAATAAGAACAATATTAAAGGTAAGATAACAGTGAGTGATAATATGGGAATAGAGAATAGAGCAATTCTAGTATATGGGCGATGGTAGCAGAATAGAGAGGATAACTATGGTTTCTCTACTTCAAAGGGGTATGTCTATGTCTGGGACGAACCACGTGATAAGAGTACACCACAAAGGATGCTTATCCATAGGCCGATAAACCCTACCCGTCCTGCTAACAAGAGGTGGACTACAGGGGATCAACGTAACTGTCACCTACGTGGCCTACCACACGATCCAGCTAGTCAGGGGATATCCACAAGTAATCTAGGTCTAAGCACCACGCTTACACCTATACTACAACTCTAACCTATAGGGTCCTATAGATTAGAAGTACTCAAAAGAGTTGTGAACCAGAACATACATGATTAGTAATTGCATAATGAATTAGAAGTAGATTACCAGAGTCATCCCATGGGCAAGCTTGATTAGAGCTTGATCATGGCGAAGTACAACCGGAGGAAGAACCGACAGGCCGGACTCTCCTCTAATCCTCCTTCGCTCTCCATCTCGCTACTATCTAGATCTACTCTAGTTTAGAGAAGAGAGGAGAGCTCTCATCTCTAAACCCTAGCTTTTGCTCTGTCTATGAATAATGAATAATGATCAAGGGGTGTCTCCTCCAGGGGCCAGGGGTTCTGGTTTTATAGTCCCCTCAAGTGAACCTGGCCGTCGGATCAAACCGACATTGATTGAACGGTTATTCTTGATCCTTTAGGTCGGTGGAGCATAATCCGCGAGGTTGAACGTGATTGGCCACAGGAGGTGGGCGGGCGCCCAGTAGGACTGGGCGGGCGCCCTGTCTCTGGCCCCGTTTCGCCTCCGCTTCGGCCTCGTGGCTTCTGGAGTCTTCTAGATGTAAGATAATTGCGCAGCACGTTAATATCTCTACGTAATCCCGACGTGTGGGCCTTTCTTCCGTATTTCCTGATAACCCCCAGCAGAAATAGACAAACACCAAAACTCGTGGAATTCTGTCAGATAAAACCCTAAGTCTCGATGTTGATTTCATTTGGATCCTTTTCTTTGTTTATTTGATAGTTAAATTTGATACTTAAGGACCGTCAACAAAAAGCTTCTTACCGATGAAAAGCACAAGAACATCGGCACCTTGAAGTCCTCGGGAGATGCACTGAAACAAAAGATTTCTGACTTATTGGCAAGAAGAGAAATTCTGCTGGCAGAACTCAAGCAAATAGAGGATGCCCTGTCCCAAGCCCGACAAGAAGAAAGCCAACTGCCGGAGACAATCAAGCTTCTTGAGCAAGAGCGAAACGTCCATGGCCGCAAAGCATTGCAGCTGAAGAAGAAATTGAAGCCGGTGGAAGGCTCTGCCGATGAAGACACCAAAGAGATAGAAGCCGCTAACCAAATCCGCCTACGCGCCATATCAGCCATCCAGGCGCTGCTAGACTTGTGAGCTCTTTATCGGCAACACGTTCGCCCTTTTCTGTTTCCCGACCTTCCTGATACTTAGTCTAGCCGATAGGACTGTTATCGGCACCCTTTTAAAACACTAAGTCTGACCCCAGACACATTTTGACCCAGCCGATAGGGATGTTATCGGCACTTAACTTTTATGCATCGACCCATATGTTGGGGTAATACTTCTTTAGATATTTGCCATTTAATGCTCTGGGAAATTCGACTCCTTCGAGAGTTTCTAGAATATAGGCATTACCAGGAGCCGATCGACTTATCCGATAGGGACCCTCCCAATTGGGAGACCACTTCCCAAATTTTAAACTTTTAGCCCCGATCGGTAAGATCAATTTCCATAGCAAATCTCCACCGGCAAACTCCTTAGCCTTTACTTTCTTGTCATACCATCTGGTAACTCTCTTCTTATTCTCTTCTATACTCATCAAGGCCTTCAGCCAATGTCCTGCTAGATCATCCAACTCGTCTATCATTAAAGTAGCATAATCACCGGCAGCCAATTGATCTTGAAAAGATATTCGCCTAGACCCAGCCTTAATTTCCCAAGGTAGCACTGCATCATGCCCATACACCAATTGATAAGGTGAAACCTTGGTTGATCCATGACAAGCCATCCGGTATGACCACAAGGCTTCATTCAACAACGTATGCCACCTCCTAGGATTTTCTTCAATCTTTCGTTTAATAAGCTTGATAATCCCTTTGTTAGATGCCTCGGCCTACCCATTAGCTTGAGCATAGTAAGGAGAAGAATTTAATACTTTAATTCCCATACCGATTGCAAATTCATCGAACTCCCCTGATGTGAACATGGTGCCCTGATCGGTAGTAATCGTTTGAGGAATTCCAAATCGGTGAATGATGTGTTCCTTCACGAAATCGATCATATTGGCCGATGTAACTTTCTTCAAAGGAATAGCTTCAACCCACTTAGTGAAATAATCGGTGGCAACCAAAATAAATTTATGCCCTTTGCTAGACGGTGGATAAATCTGGCCGATCAAATCAATAGCCCATCCTCGGAACGGCCAAGGCTTTATAATAGGATTCATAGCCGATGGAGGCGCCCTTTGAACATTACCAAACTTTTGACATCCTTGATACCCTTTAAAATACTTAAAGCAATCCTCAAGTATAGTTGGCCAATAATATCCATTTCTTCTAATCATCCACTTCATCTTAAAAGCCGACTGATGTGCTCCACATACCCCTTCATGGATTTCTCCCATCAAACTCTAAGCTTCATCATCACCTAAGCATCGGAGAAGAATCCCATCAGTAGTTCGATAATACAATTCATCTTCGAGGAGCACATACTTGGTGGCTTGAAACCGAACCCATCTCTCAACTTTCCTAGATGGATTCTTCAAATAATCAATGATTTCTTTTCTCTAATCATCGACACTAATTGCCGATATTGCATTAATCATAGGCTGATATCCCGAGGCATGCCGAGCCAACCGATTGGCCTCTTCATTATGCAATCGAGGAACATGCTCTAATCGAAAATCTTTGAATTCCTTTAACAGTTGCATACTCCTTTCGTAATAAGTTATGAGAACTTCACTTCGGCATTCATAGCTTCCAGCCAATTGATTTATAACTAGCATAGAATCCCCGAAGACCTCAACAGCATCAGCATGAACCTCTCTTAATAACTCCAATCCCTTTACTAAAGCTTGATAGTCAGCCTAATTATTCGTCGACGTGGCAACAATCGGCAAGGAAAACTCATACTTCCTTCCCCGAGGGGAAATTAATACTATGCCAATTCTTGCCCCACGGTCACATGTGGATCCATCAAAGAAGAGCGCCCAGGGTACAATTTCCAAAGCCTCCACTGCACCACAATGTTGAGTTACAAAGTCGGCCATAATCTGTCCCTTAATTGCCTTGGCCAATTCGTAACGCAGATCGAATTCCGACAGCGCCAAAATCCATTTACCGATCCTGCCACTCAAGATCAGCATAGACAGCATGTACCGGACCACATCATCCTTGCAAATAATACGATGCCCAGCCGCAGCGTCAACTAGCAGATCGGCAACTGCCATTGGGTAGCCATCCATCGGTGTAGCTTTGTTAAGATTCCTGAAATCAATGCATACCCGAAGCTTCCCGTTCTTCTTGTAAACCAGAACAACATTGGAAATCCACTCGGCATACCGACACTACCGAATAAATTTGGCTTCAATAAGTTTAGTTATTTCAGCCTTGATGTCAGGAAGAATATTAGAATTACATCGGCGAGCTGGCTGCTGATGTGGCCGAAATCCATACTTGATAGGCAACCGATGTTCAACAATCGATCGGTCTAAACCAGGCATCTCAGTATAATCCCAAGCGAAGCAATCTTTATATTCTTTTAACAAATCAGTTAACTGTTGCTTACACTCAGAATTCAACTTGGCGCTAATAAAAGTAGGCCTAGGTTTATCACCACTACCTATATCTACTTCTACTAGATCATCGGCCGATGTGAACCCCTGGCTTAACTTTCCATCATCGGCGAACCTATCCACTAAAAACCATCTTCAGAACTGACTGCTTGGATCGGTGGAATTTCATAATCAGCAACCTTGAGGAAATCCTTTTCCCAAGCTTCCCCCGAAATACACCTAGTCTTTTCATAAGAAGAATCTATGCCGCTGCGATGACATAAGAAGAATCTCCTGGAACAATCTCAATTTTATTACCTACCCACTTAACCAAGCACTGGTGCATTGTAGACGGGATGCAACAATTGGCATGAATCCAATCTCTTCCCAACAATAAGTTGTAGGCACCCTTTCCACTGATCACGAAGAAGGTTGTCGGCAAGGTTTTACTGCCGATGGTCAATTCAACGCATATGGCTCCCTTGACCGGAGAGACATTGCCCTCAAAGTCCTTGAGCATCACATCGGTCTTGGTCAAATCTTGTTCTCCTTTCCCAAGCTTCTGATACACTGCATATGGCAGGATATTGATAGCAGCTCCACCATCAACCAAAATTTTGGTCATCGGCTGACCATCTACTCTTCCTTTGACGAATAGAGCCTTAAGATGCTGCCTTTTGTTGTCGGCAGGCTTTTCAAAGATGGCGGTCATTGGGTCCAGAGTCAACTGAGCTATTTGGTCAGAAAACTCGAACTCATCATCACTAGACGGCGCTAGGAATTCCATCGGCAACATAAATACCATGTTGACATCTGCCGATGGCCCTTTCTCCTTAGGATCTGATTGCTGACCCCCAGACTGACCAGAGTTCTCGCCCTTGCTTAACTCTTCTCGCCTTTCGCGCTGCAGTCCTCTCTTCTACGTCCTGGTTAACCCCTCTGGACACCATGGAGGAAGTTGCTGCTGCCTCACCGATCGACGATGATTCTCTCTTGGCTCTATCCGGTAAGTATTGGCGTCCCGACAGAAAATGAACTCATCGGGAACCCGCGCATTAGCCATCTCTTCAAGTTCTTCCTGGTTCCTCGGAAAATATTGAGCACGATCGCCAAGCCTGTCGTGCACACTGAGCCTACCCCCCAGCCGATCATGAAGGGACGCTCTTCCCCTAATCGGCCCGTAAAATTGCCGATCATCTTCGTGATAGCGCCGATCGGATCTATCATACCGATCATAACCGTTGCACTCAGGAGAATCTCTGATAGTTGGAAGCTTGATATTCTCCTCCCAGCAATGGATGAAGAACGGACAGTTCCAGTGATCCCTATGCCGATTCCACTCCTGCCGGCGTCTTTCTTCTTCCCGGCGATAATCCTCTTGCTGGCGCCGATACCGATCCTCACGTTGCTGCCAAGTCTCCCGAGGCCTTCTGTGAGTTATCACAGTACCAGATTGGGGAGGCCTTCCTGAGTTAGTTCCCTCCTAGACTAGGCCTTTTCCTTTTGCATCGGCAGTAGTGATTTGATGCTGAGGATCCACCGATGCACTTCTTTCAGCTGCTTCCGATGTTAAGACCTTGGCCTTTCCCTTAGCATCCAGCATATTTGTTGGGAAAGGATGTTGATCGATCTTCATCGGCTTCTGAGCTTTGGAGCTGTCAAATTTGATCCTCCCTGACTCTATAGCCGATTGCAGCTGTTGCCTAAACACTTTGCACTCACTGGTGCTGTGAGAAGTTGCATTGTGCCATTTACAATACTTCATCTTTTTCAACTCCTCAGCCGATGGGATCACATGATTGGGTGATAATTTGATCTGACCTTCCTGAAGTAGAAAGTCAAATATCCGATCGGCCTTAGTGATGTCAAACACGAATCTCTCTGGCTCTTTATGCCCAAAAGGGCAAGACATCGGCTTCTTTTTTTCACTCATTCTGCCAAGCCGATGACCGGTTCTTCATCAGAATTTGGGCTTGCTGCTTCATCAACAAAGGACACCTTCTTGTTCCATGCTCTCTTGGGTTCAAATGGCTTGATATCTTGATCAGAAATCCTCTGCACCAAATGACTTAAGCTTTCAAACTCCTAAGACGCATAGTTGTCCCTAATGTGTGGCAACAAACCCTGGAAAGCCAAATCGGCTAGCTGCCGATCATCCAGAACCAGGCTATAGCATTTGTTCTTGACTTCCCGTATCCTCTGCACAAAACCTTCAACCGATTCATCATTGCGTTGCCTCAATTTGACCAAATCGGTGATCTTCTTCTCATGGACCCCAAAAAAGAAGTATTTGTGGAATTATTTCTCCAAATCGGCCCAAGTAATCACTGAATTGGGAGGTAATGATATAAACCAGGTGAAAGCCGATCCGGACAGTGATGACGAGAATAAGCGAACCCTTAACTCGTCCCTGTTACCAGCTTCCCCGCACTGGATGATGAACCTGTTGACGTGTTCCATGGTTGACGTGTCATCCTGCCCAGAAAACTTAGTAAAATCCGGTACCTTGTACCGATTTGGAACCAGGATCAAATCATATGCGGGAGGATACGGTGTCCGATAAGAGTAAGTGTTGACTTTAGGTTTTATCCCAAATTAATCTCTCATCACTTCAGCAATCTTATCGGCCCAATAAGCATCGGCATCTTGCCGATGAGGTGGTTGCGGATCCGGCGTCTGCTGGTAAGCTTCCACGTGTCTATGCGGCGCACGATCTGCATGGAACATTGGGTTAATCATCTAGCCACCCACCTGCTGACCACCAAACTGCTGTGTGCCGATCTGCTGTCCGCCGATTTGCTGCCCAAGATTCATCGGCTGATTGGGTAGTCCCTGATTATGGAACCCGGAGTAGATCTGGCCCTGCTGGAACCCTGTAGTCTGATGATTATGTTGGGGTGTTTGCAGAAAGACTTGCTGCCCAAGCCATCCACTATTAGCATTCATCGACATGGGTCCTGCCGATGACTGGTAATTGGGCATCATCATTGAATTGACATACCCTGGCTGAGCCATAAACCTTTGTTGCATTAGCATTGAGTCTGCTAATGCATTAGGCATCTGGAACGTTGGAGCTTGAGAATTCCCAGTGTAAATTCTTGCAGCAGTAGTTGTAGTATACTGGGGACTCTGATTCATCGGCATGCTTGGGGGTGCCGATGCCATAGGAGCCTTGCCTCTCACATCAGTTGTCTGTGATGTACCTGGTGTTAACTCTGGAGGCATACCATAACCCCACCAGTTAGGAGGAGGAATCGATCCCGACATTGCCGATGCCAACAGATCTGTAGCAAGTTTAATCTTCCCATCTGAAGTCGGTGGATTAGTCTTCATCGCCATAGATCGTGCATTAGTGACTCCTAACGTGCTTGGAGGAACAGGAATTTCCGTGCCCGCAGCGGCCGTTGCAGCCGATGGAGCTGTGACCACCGGTGACCCTGGCTGATGATGAGAGGGGCCAACATAATCTGGTGGCAATTGTCCTTCCTTGAAAGTTCTAGCCACGGCATTGAAAACTGTATTGGACAGCACACCAACTTGGTTGATCAAGGCACGGTTGATAGCACTATCGACCATCTCTTGAAGTTTGCCAGGATTGGCTTCAAAAGTAACCTGCCGAGGCATCGACAGCGTATCCATCTGGATCACCTCGCCGCTCCTGTTTATGCTGAAGGACCTCAGGCATTGCTGCTTGTAATCCTCCATGGCTTTAGCAATAGCTTGCTTCTGCTCGTCTTTGAGACTATCTTCTGTCATGGGGATAACGTTCTCCAAGTCGAACTCAGTATTCGACATGTTGATCTTGACCTTGAATCTTGAATCTGGTCCCACCAGGCGTGCCAAAAGATGTGTTGATGCAAAAGCGGATCTGCAAACACAAAGGGCTAATACCCGATTTAAACGTTAAGGCGTGCCAGCCGATTTGACCTTACTATCGACAAAGGTGGTAACTCGAATACTTTGGTCCCGACAACAGCGATGCGCCCGGATGCCACGGCCAAGAGGTATTCACGCGGAACTTGAGAACATGCCGAGCTTAAGTCGACGAATTTCTAAGAACTCATAGTAAAAGGAAAAAGTATGACCAAGTCGTCGAAAAGTATATGCTAGAATATGAGTAAAAACTGGTGTTTGATTGATTGATAGATGGATGTTTACAAAGCCTTAGGGTCTACATTTATACCCTGTTCGTAGAGCTACAACCAGACATGACTAGAATTCGAATTCCAAATTAAACAGAATCCGTATACAAAACGATCTAAAAAACTAAGGAAAACATAAAACCATCCTCCCGTGACAAACTGGAACACCTCCACAAGCCGATCGGCCAACCTTTAGGTTCTTCCTCCGCGTTGTCGGCAGACTCCCTTGTCGTAGTCATCGGCACAAACACATCATCACCTATTGACTTGGTCATGTTCAGTCGTCCCTCCATCGGCAACCATCCTCATCGGCAACTCATCTTGTAGACCAAGCACTGCCGTTTTGTCTTGCCAACCTGCATTCTACCGATAATGGACACGTACCCAAAAACGGTGTCATTCGTGCATCCAATAGGTGCACCGGAGACTACAACCTCGTTCGAGTTCGAGAGGGTGACTCTAGAAGGTCCGGAGGTCACCCAGGAGACGGAGGCCCAGCCAGCAGGACCCGAGGAGCCCGAAGAGGAAGTCGAGTGCCCTAGTCACGAGCCTGCTTGGTTCATGAAAGGCAAGCCCCGGAGCATCTTAAGTCTCCCACTTTAATTTCAAAGCATGCTTAAATATGTTATATCTACTAATGCATTACATACAGGAGTTGTGATGGAACCCTCGCTGCATTATATCTTTCCTTGTCCAGATATCTTATCCTACCTTGGTGTAGAGTTAGGATCGAGTAGCAGCTTATCCATGTTTTAATCGGAAGAAGTCAGGTGATATCCTGTCACCTGCGCGAAATAGGGTCTGTTGTCAGATCCCGATTGGCTATATGTGCTATCGTGGGAAAGAACCTGGTTTAAAACGACTTAAGCTGGGTGGTGTTTTGCAAGGTGGTAGTAACTCCGTCTGTGGCAGCTAAGGACCGATTGTTGTACATCCTCTTGTCATGTTGAACGCATGCCTGGTCTTAGTTGGCCGGATAAATCGTTCCGACCGCGAAGCCTAGTAGTATGACTCAGGCCGGAAGACCGGCAAGTATAAAGTGCGCACTACTGGAGGAAGTGCGGTGTGCGGAGGGCCATTGGCGTAAGACCAAGGGCAGGTGATAAAAAAGTCCTAATCTTACTGGCAAAGTGGCAGCCCTGGGATTGCGGCGCTGATCGGAGCCACGATTCCTGAGTCGTACCAAAGGTGACCCGCTTTGCTCTCCGACAGGGGATGCATGGGTGAGTGCTAGGAATAACCCTACAACTGGATAGGAATCGATTCGAATCGCCATCTCTCTCGGATAGTGAGAACTTGACAGAGCAGCGGCAAACATAGCATTCACTAAGTACTTAATGGTTCTTAATGATGATGTTGAGGATAGCAAGGAAGATCTTATGATGAAACTTGATATGGTTATTATTGTTTGTTAGTAACCAAGTGAAGTGCTTAGTCTAGATGCTAATCTAGAGATAGGCTAATGACAATCAAGATGATGCTTATAAGAATGGTTTACTTTTCAAATGAGCTTTTTGGCAATTGTATGAGTCAAGCCAGCTACACTTTATACTCAGCCTTGCATGATCCTTGGTGTCTTTTATGTTTGGTTAGACGGGTAAGTCTAGCAGAGTACATTCTCATACTCAGGGTTTATTCCCACCTGTTGCAGATGATATCTTCTATGATGGTTTCTGCAAGACCTGCCTTCATCCCGCTGGGGATGAGGACTAAACCGTTGGGCACGGTTCTCTAACGACTTCGTATCTCTGATGCTTTTGGTGGATGTGATGATACTCTGGCTGTAGCAAGAACTTATGAAATGTGTGTGTGTGAAAACTATGTTGCTTTGGCTACTTCAAACTTGTGTTGTAATAACTTAAGTAACTCCGATGTGGTGCCGCTTCGTCGGCAATGAATGAACTATATAACAATCGTTGTATTGTATTGAACTATTACGATCTTGGTATGTTGCAAAGTTGGTTTGAAATCCTTCATGATTTCAGTTGACTACCGGGATTATATGGGCTCAAGTCTGGAAACTTGATTGCTACTTCGATCATTTCTACACTTGAACTCTTATAATTTGGTCAGTTCTATGATAGCTGGCATCGGAGCAAGTTCAGCATTAAATTGCAGCGGTTGTGTATTTCAAAACAAAAGAGTTTTTAAATAAATTGTGAAAATCAGCACCTAAAGTATGCTAGTGGTCGAATCCTCTTTGCCCATATAAGGACTCTAGGTGGCTATTTAAGTACTGACTTGGGGGGTTTTCATTATGCATCTCCGGTAGTACTCAGGTATGGATGTGTGATGACCGTGCTATGCTACCCTATGGTCTAATGGTAGAGGTAGCCTTCATATGTGAATTAGCCACATATGTGGCTAGATTTAAATTATGCAACATCGCACCTACGCTCAGGTAAGTGTGAGCTGTGAGAGCATGATCGTCCAAATGGCGGTCTAGGGGAGTGTTCGCGGTGGTTTTCTGGAGTGGTTGCATGTCAAACCATGGAACCACGAAAGAAACTTAATTGGGGAGTATTTATTTCTCGGGTAGATGTGGCATCATTATTTGTGCATGCCGGGGTATGGATAGACAATGTGCACTTAGTTTACTATCTTGAGTGAGATATTGGGAAGTGTTGGGCTGCAATGAAGTTTTATGCAGGTACTCTAATAGCGCGCGTGTAAATCGATAGTTACCGTATTGAGAGACGAATGTATGCCACCGTATATCCGTTAGAATAATATTTTTCTAAGTTTGTGAGGACGTACGGTTTGTGCATGCATCATATCGCATTCATACATATATTCTGTCTACTCCTTCCCTTACAATATCGTTCCTTTTTAACTAATAAGTGTTGCTTAAATAATCCTCTCTCACCCACAGTTATTCCTTTCCGCAGATGGACGTGCCCGCCTCACCTCTCCCCAGTGACACCTTTCTGAGCGAGTTTGGCACTCCTACCCTACTTTGGAGGGTGCTACAGTTAGTGGGGTATAATGAGCCACGTTAGTACTACTGGTGGGAGGTGGATATGACAGGAGACTTGTAGTGGTTCGCTGCGCAGGGAGTTGTCCCTCCACATGGGGGCAGGCCTGCATGGACAGGATAGACCTGCAACTCAGATGGGTAGACACCATGGGAAGCAGTTCAGGTTGCGGCCCATGCCATGCTGCTCAATAACTGTCAGAGGTTTGGTGATGAGCTGACAGGAGGGCCAGCAGCCTCCATTCCCATGCTGACCTAGCAGCGGTGGAGTGGAAGCAGGCTGAAGGTTGTGCATTGGTCCGAGGTCGAGGAGAGCGATTTGAGAGCTCGATTCCTGCTATCAGCGCTATGATGGCTATGCTCAGGCTGTTTAGTCACCAAGAGGACATCTATGTGCAGGTGATGGGGCTGTTCACCAGGCTTAGGAGATGCAACAGAAGACGGAAAAGTGTGCTCACAAGTTTCGCATTCAAGCTAGACTCCTAGAGCAGGCCCAGAAGGACAGCAATGATTGGGAGGACATTGCGGAGTATCATAGGCAGCAGTGGGTGAAGGCCATGTTGGGTATTCTTAACATCATTACCAAAAGTAGACTAAGTTCTCTAAATCTAGCAACGGTGCCAAAAATGCCAAACCTATCCCTTACACCACTTAAGCCAAGTTGTCATCCCCAGCATGATATAAGAGACGCGGTATTAAAATATGCAATTGCTCTTCTAAATAAATAATGAATGGGATCTGCAAGCGCACAGATTAATACCGATGCAGCATTTTAACCGGGAAGTATTCCAGGTATCGTTATTTATATTTTTACCACTAGGAAGGGATTAGAAATCATCACTAATGATTACAGAATAGAATATGAGATTGAGCATCTATCATTGCATGTATAATTGAGAACATTATATCTAACTCTTCATACAGGGATAAATGTCACATAAAAGATATATGAAATAATAATAGTGACAAGGATAACTAATCTGATCTAGCCACATAATAAATATGATAAGCACCTCAATTAGATACTCTAGAAAGTCATTAGCATGGTATTAGAACGAACTACAAGAATATTCCCTAAGTTATTCTTAACTATATAGTCTAGCATTATCATAGTTAGTGCAAGCATACTTAGCAATCATTGCGAGACAAGACTACGCCCATACATAGTGATATTAGCAAGGAATATGAGAAACATAGCAATCACTCCCCTGTAATAATGTTGCTCTGCCAGCCCAATACACGAGAGGGGGACTATATAAGAATCAATGAAGCTGTCACTATCACGAACCACCCACGATCTGGCATATTGGGTACAATCATAGATAAATACGGTATAAGCACCACGCCTACACAATATCTATCATTTACCCATGGATCCGATGGATAAACGCTATACGATCCTAAGCATGTATATAGATCGAATCTAACTAAGCCAAGTACATAACTATGATAAACTAAGAACAATATAATCTTGAATATAAGCAAGTAGAGCAAAGTCATAAGCAATATATTGAAGTAGAACAAAGTCATATTCATAATATTGAAGAACAAAGATAATTAGAAAGCAATTAGAAACACAATTAGAGAATTACCAAGAATCCTCCTGACAGATCCGGAAACCAATCGAAGATTGACTCCTTCTAGTTCTAATCCTATGTAGCTATGCTAATCTAGATATCTAATTGATGTGGTGGCTCTAATCTTGATCAGAGGCTTCTTCTCCCTTGATGGAACAATGAATTAGGGTTGAGAGGCTCTCTCCTCCAGGGGCCAGGGGGTCTGGTTTTATAATCCCTTCAAGTGAATATGGGCCCTTGGATCAAACCGACATAGATTGTATGGTTTAGATTCATCCTTTAGGTCGGTGGAGATCTCCCGCAAAGCAGAGTCCTGATTGGACTCAGGAGGTGGGCGGGCGCCCTGACCAACTGGGCGTCCGCCCAGGGTCTGGCCCCGTTTCGCCTCCGCTTCGGTCTCGTGGCTTCTGGAGTCTTCTAGATGTAAGATAATTGCGCAACACGTTAATACCTTTACGTAATCCTGACATGTGGGCCTTTCTTCCATATTTCCTGATAACCCCCTGCAGAAATAGACAAACACCAAAACTCGTGGAATTCTGTCAGATAAAACCCTAAGTCTAGATCTTGATTCCATTTGGATCCTTTTCTTTATTTATTTGATAATTAAATTTGATACTTAAGGACCGTCAACAAACTCCCCCAAGCTTACCTCTTGCTCGTCCCTGAGCAAGGATAGACTTAGCTATGGATCATAAGTTGTTGCAATATCTTTTAAAAATTTGATGGTACACATGCTTTTTAAATAAGATCTCATCTCTAAGTTAGAGTAAACTTAAAACTTACTTACTTTACCTTCACCATGCGACTTGTAACTGTCACTTCTGTCTTGAGTGGTTAAAAGATAGAACAGTCTAGCCAAGTGCCATGTCTGTTATTCTTGATCAGCTATAGTTCTGGGTTTTTGCAGATTTTCAAATAAAACTCAGAGATTCCTTGTATGATTCTCTCAGGTCTCTCTTTTGTGGTATTTTTGGATCCTTACCAAGGCATTGATGGTATATGCCTTCTCTCAAGATATGTGGTATTTGTGGTATGAGGCATAGTGACATTGCCTTCTCTCTCACCCTACTCTTATAAGGCTTTAATATCTGGAGTTCATAGGTGGGAGATAAAGTATACATACTTACAAGACATTTATTGCATAGTCAAACCATGGATCCAAATAAACAAGCCAATAAGTTTAATCAAGATGCGCATGTGTGGCGAATGAATGGTGTATGGTGATGATGGTGATAACAATGGTGAAAACAATGGTGGTGGAAGTCTAATTCTACTTTGCTCCTTGAGGGGATACATACCTTCCTTGCTTTTGAAGCTTTATGATGAGAATGAGATGCTCTATCTTTTTTCTTTTCTCTCAGGTGGGTATCTTGTACCCCTAATTCTACTGTCGGACACTTGTCCATTTTTACCTCTCGTCTCACTTTTTCTTTTCTTTCGAGGTTCTGAGCACTTGCTCCTTTTTATTTCCTCGTATTATTCATTTTTCCTTTTTTTCAGAGCATTCATCTCTTGAGATAATATAGCAAGTGGTAGTAACAAGATAACTTGAGCATTTATTTCACAAGGGAAAAACAGAAATATTTTTGGTTATTCTCTCCCGGATTAGGAGTAGAATATTTTTAGGTGGTTTTGGAGATGGAATGGATGGATATATGTGGATGGTACTTCCAGAGTAGAAGTAGCATATATGAGTGAACGTGCAAGTGAAATCTTGATTTAACCACATGACAAGTTCCTAAGGGTCTTCACAGCTTGACCACACTCAATGCTCATAAGCAGTAAATAGTAAATGTGTGGCTCAAAGTCTAGCAAGCATGCATATATGGCTGTGGTAGGAATTTAAGCTCTCATCATACAGGAACTCATCATGCAACATTTTAAAGATTTTCAAAGATAAAATTCTCCAGAATTCTAGCATCTCTAGGAACAGATAAACAGCAGCTCAACCTTCCCATATCGTATCCGTTAACAACTTAGACTTCAGATCAAGTTTTCATCCCACAAGTTTAGGTCTAGAGCAAGCTTTAAATTATAACAGTTATATCTAAACTTGAGAGAGAACTTAAAATTTGCAAATTAGGCAGAGCAACTATTTATCATATCCATGCTTAAGTTTTATTTAGATACAGATTAGCATAGCCACTTTATTTATTTATTAAACACACACTAAGCAAAAGACATATATAAGCATAAAATCTTTATTTGGTTTTCCCATGTTTATGTGTATTTTAATATTCTAAAATAGTATAAGTATAAAGATAGATAGAAATACTTATCGGGATAAATGGGGGTGCTCTCCCCCAAGCTGAATTTTGACGTAATTTCTCTTGATGTAGCTAGCAGGTGGCAGAGGTGTATTTGAAAGTCAGCAGCATTCTGACAGCGATTAGAATGTCCTCCGTCTGCTAGTCTTCTTGATTCTTAAATTCTGTGGAGCTCAAATAGACAACAAAGCTTGTGGAACTGATTAAGTGTTAGCATAAATATCTAGCCTTTATTATCTTGAGACTCCTTGATAAATATTACTCCCTGTTTTTATATTTTTTATTTTATAAAGCAGAAAAATACTTATTTTTATTTTTATGCCTCCACGGTGAATGTACTTATGGGTTTTATGCCACTCGTATACTCACATGGGGCTTACTGTTTTCATATTTTTATTTTCTTTTTAAGACAGCATGAGCATGATTAACTAAATAAACTATTTGAAATAACTAGAAGGGAAAGGGTAACTACCAAGTTTACCTCTTGGCAAGGCGTTCGGTGTTTTTAAGTCCTCCGAACGGGACTCTCCAATTTCTTAATCGTCCTGAGGTTCGTTGGGTGGCGTAGTCGGTACTTCCGGCAGTGCCTCCTCTTCTTGTATAGTTATCTTCATTTTCCATACCTGACTCGGTGCTTCAATCTCATCTGGATAATTCTGTTTAAACTCTACGTCTTCTGACCTTACAACTTCTCCTTCATAGTCTGCCCATCCGTCCTTGATGATCTGCCTTCTCTGGTTGCGGTTGCGTCTCTTTCTGACCTGCTTAGATTCTTCAACGATATAGTTAGGGTCAGTAAAATAACGGCGTAACTTCTCTGAGGGGAAGTGCATATGGACTTCTCTGGTTCCAATGTAGATAATTGCTTTAACGGTGCTGAGGAACGGTCTTCCAAGGATGATGGGTGGAGAATACTCGTCTACTCCCATGTCAACAACTTGAAAGTCTGTGTAGACAAAGTGATCGTCTATTTTTACTGGGACATCAGATACTTTTCCTTGAACTTCTCGAAATGTCTGATCTGCCATCTGGAGCTGAATGTATGTTGGTCTTAGTGGCATGGTCCCGAACAAGAGCCGATAAGTGACTGCGGCCATTATGTTGACGCCTCATCCGGTGTCGCAAATCGTCTTGTAGAAGTTGTATCCATTTATGGAACAGTAAATGCTTGGCATTCCTGGGTCGTCCTTCTTGGTCAAAAACGGTGACTTAAGTTGGTGATCTTGGCCTCCATGGACTACAGTGACCATCTTAGCTGACTCGGTCCACACTTGCTTGTTCCTGTTCCTCCTGTTGGTCCTCTTCCTTGATTCACGTCTGGATTGATTTGGAATTTGTGTAGTCTTGTTCTTGAAGAAAAATGTTTCCTTCTTCCCTTTGACGTAGAAACTGATCTTGGCAGCACTAGCGTAGATGATAGTTCCCGTGGTGTTCAAAAATGGCCTCCCTTGGATGATGGGTGCTCTCTCATCATTTCCGGTCTCTACCACTACGAAGTATGCTGGGGCATACAAGGTACCAACTCGGACACAAAGGTTCCTCACTATTCCTTTTGGAAAAGTTATCGTCTGATCTGCAAACTGCAAACACATGGTTGTCTCTAATAAAGGATATGTAAAGAATTTCTCATAGAGTACCCTGGGTATAATGTTGACGCTAGAGCCAAAGTCACAGAGTGCTTCTGGGAAGTCCACCATGCCGATGGAGATCGGGATGACGGGGCGTCCTGGATCGCCTCTCTTGACCGGCAGACGGTCAGTAGAAAATTCAGTGACGGGGTTACTCCAATTACCTGCATCAAACACGTCTACAAGATTTGCAGATTCTAATCCTTCCGGTTGTGATGGTATACCGGGGTTAGTAGTAGGAACAACAGCTATTTGATTTAACTGGGATTCAATCATTTTATTAAAGCTAATTTGATTCTTGATGGCAGTTGAAAAATTTTCCATTCTATTATTTATATTTTCTAGCATTTTATCATTTGATGCCAATTTCTTAGATAGGTTATCCATGAGCTTTCCTTGATTAGACACTAACTCTCTTAAAGGTGGAAAATTATTATTATTGTTGTAAGAATTGTTACCTTGATAATTACCTGAGTAGTTAGGCCTCTGTTGATTCCAACCTTGATTTTGTTGAGGACGGTTGTAGTAGTAGTAGTTGTTGTTGTTGATGTAGTTCACATCCTCAAGTATCTCAGGGCAGTGGTTGCCTGAGTGTCCAGTGTCTCCACACTCCTCACAAGTCATGTGAGAGTCGTAGATGTGCATAACTTCTTTCTTGTCTCCAGCTCTATCATCGAGCTTCTTCATGAGCAGGTCTAGCTTTGCAGACAGCATGTCTACCTCCTTCAGCTGATGTATACCTCCACCTCTCTTGCGTGTCTGGGTCCTCTCTTCATTCCAGCTTTGGTTGGACGCCATCTTCTCCACAAGAGCTGTGGCTTGTGGTATAGTAAGTGATAAGAATGCTCGTCCAGCTGCAGCATCCATGGTCTCTCGGGCACTGTTGCTGAGCCCATGATAGAATGTCTGCATCCATAGCCAACTCTCCATTCCATGATGGGGACATTCTAGGATGTAGTCTTGAAAGCGCTCCCATGCTTCTGGAACAGATTCATCATTTTGTTGCTGAAAACTCGTAATCTTCCCACGGAGAGCATTGGTCTTGCCCATGGGAAAGAACTTAGCCAGGAAGTTTGTTGAGCAGAGTGCCCACGTAGTATTCTTCTTTGTAGCGTAGAACCACTGCTTCGCTCTTCCTAACAGTGAGAATGGGAAGAGGCGAAGTAGTATAGCGTCTTTGGAAACTCCTGCTATGGTGAATGTGTTGCAAATCTCCAGGAAGTGTTGTAAATGAGCACTAGCATCTTCGTGTGCCTTCCCACATAACTGGTTGGATTGCACCATGTTGATAAGTCCAGGCTTGAGCTCAAAGTTGCCATCGATCTCTGCAGCAGGTCCAGTGCGGATGTTGTCCGTAGTGGGAGCTGAGAACTCGCGGATTGATTTGTTCGCCATGGCTTCGAACTCTGAAGACAAGTTCCGGTGATCTTCTTGATTAGATGAAGCTTCTTGCTGAAGTGTTGATGATTTCTTTAGCTTGGCTCTCGTCTTCTTGAATAATGCTTCAGGATCGTCAACAAAATTCCCTGGAAGATGTCTTCTATTCATACATTCCCCTGCATAAGATAAAATAGAAAAATATCGGGGTAAAACTGTATGAGAGAATAGATAAGCTCAATCATATTAGTGATGCGAATGATAACTCAAAATCTTTTATTCCATTCCTGATTAGTAATCAACCTTCCCCGGCAACGGCGCCAAAAATGCTTGTTGGGTATTCTTAACATCATTACCAAAAGTAGACTAAGTTCTCTAAATCTAGTAACGGTGCCAAAAATGCCAAACCTATCCCTTACACCACTTAAGCCAAGTTGTCATCCCCAGCATGATATAAGAGACGCGGTATTGAAATATGCAATTGCTCTTCTAAATAAATAATGAATGGGATCTGCAAGCGCACAGATTAATACCGATGCAGCATTTTAACCGGGAAGTATTCCAGGTATCGTTATTTATATTTTTACCACTGGGAAGGGATTAGAAATCATCACTAATGATTACAGAATAGAATATGAGATTGAGCATCTATCATTGCATGTATAATTGAGAACATTATATCTAACTCTTCATACAGGGATAAATGTCACATAAAAGATATATGAAATAATAATAGTGACAAGGATAACTAATCTGATCTAGCCACATAATAAATATGATAAGCACCTCAATTAGATACTCTAGAAAGTCATTAGCATGGTATTAGAATGAACTACAAGAATATTCCCTAAGTTATTCTCAACTATATAGTCTAGCATTATCATAGTTAGTGCAAGCATACTTAGCAATCATTGCGAGACAAGACTACGCCCATGCATAGTGATATTAGCAAGGAATATGAGAAACATAGCAATCACTCCCCTGTAATAATGTTGCTCTACCAGCCCAATACACGAGAGGGGGACTATATAAGAATCAATGAAGCTGTCACTATTACGAACCACCCCACGATCTGGCATATTGGGTACAATCGCAGATAAATACGGTACAAGCACCGCGCCTACACAATATCTATCATTTACCCATGGATCCGATGGATAAACGCTATACGATCCTAAGCATGTATATAGATCGAATCTAACTAAGCCAAGTACATAACTATGATAAACTAAGAACAATATAATCTTGAATATAAGCAAGTAGAGCAAAGTCATAAGCAATATATTGAAGTAGAACAAAGTCATATTCATAATATGAAGAACAAAGATAATTAGAAAGCAATTAGAAACACAATTAGAGAATTACCAAGAATCCTCCTGACAGATCCGGAAACCAATCGAAGATTGACTCCTTCTAGTTCTAATCCTATGTAGCTATGCTAATCTAGATATCTAATTGATGTGGTGGCTCTAATCTTGACCAGAGGCTTCTTCTCCCTTGATGGAACAATGAATTAGGGTTGAGAGGCTCTCTCCTCCAGGGGCCAGGGGGTCTGGTTTTATAGTCCCTTCAAGTGAATATGGGCCCTTGGATCAAACCGACATAGATTGTATGGTTTAGATTCATCCTTTAGGTCGGTGGAGATCTCCCGCAAAGCAGAGTCCTGATTGGACTCAGGAGGTGGGCGGGCGCCCTGACCAACTGGGCGGCCGCCCAGGGTCTGGCCCCGTTTCGCCTCCGCTTCGGTCTCGTGGCTTCTGGAGTCTTCTAGATGTAAGATAATTGCGCAGCACGTTAATACCTTTACGTAATCCTGACATGTGGGCCTTTCTTCCATATTTCCTGATAACCCCCTGCAGAAATAGACAAACACCAAAACTCGTGGAATTCTGTCAGATAAAACCCTAAGTCTAGATCTTGATTCCATTTGGATCCTTTTCTTTATTTATTTGATAATTAAATTTCATACTTAAGGACCGTCAACAGGCCACTAGGGAGAGGGATCATAAGCAGGTGCAGATGAGTTAGTTGGCTAGGGAGAAGGAGACCGTGCAGGAGCGCTTGGTGCAGATCACTCGTGAGAGGGATACTGCGCTACGTGTGTTGGAGAACAAGCGTCGGGCATGGGAGATGCACCGTGTCCAATCGGTTGAGCGGGAGAACTATCTGCAGGATCAAATTGAGGCTGGTCTTGTGCAGATTCGCCGCCTCAACAACTTGCTACACCCTATTCCTCGCCCTGTACCAGTTTACCCAGAGGTGGGACCTCAGGTGATCGTGGCCGATGATGATGGTATGGAGGTAGATTGATATGACCGCGCCAGTAAGCAAGATGTCACAAGCTTCAAGTCAAGCTACAACTACTCAAGTTTTACCTACACCGACACCACCCCATGTCATCGATGGACTGGTTACACGTAGTCGTGCAAAGAAGCTACAACAAGAGGTCCACGCGCTACATTGTGAGATTCATTTTAATATTAATGAGAATTATATACTACCTAAGTGTTCTACCTTGATTGTACTCAGGTATATAGAACAAGAGAAGGATGAATCAGATCCTGAAGAATGGACCAGTGCAAGTCCTAGAGGACACTACAAAATGGACCAGGGAGTCAAAAACGGACTAGTGGAAGTCAAGTACGGACCAGTGTAAAGAAATCTACATAACATTTTACTCACAAAAGCTATGAAGGGCCATGAGTACTTGTTGGAAAGCATGTCGAGTCTGCTTTCCAATGCCTCAAGTCTCATCTCATTTGGACGTAGCAATCAAGAGTTATGCTTGGATTAGTCAAGACTGCTCAGAAGGTCAACAGTCTATCGTGACATAATGTTGGTACAACTTGCCGTGCAAAACTGTACCATTCTACAATGTTTCGTGGTGCATCGCATACATTGCTAGAAATCTCTTGGAGTCTAGTTTCACACAGAAGAAACGGTTCGTCATTTGGACTTCCAATAAAGATTTATGGTCAGTTTATTAGAAACTGCTCTGGAGGCCAACAATCACGTGAAGCTAGTTCGGGAATCCGTTCCGAGGGGTCCTTTCACATTGCCTTCCCTCACAAACTGTATTTCGTTTTCATACCTATCTAGGAGGGTTGTTCCTAGTATAAATATCCCCTATCTCTAAGCTATTAGCAACCTTTGATCATTTTGATGAACTACATGATATTGCAGCCGCGCTGCTGAGTGCCTTACTCAACCTTTGTTCTTTGTTGTTCTTCTTGGACTTTTGAAGTGAATCCTCTGGGTTCCCCTACTTCGTACTCTACGGCTTCCGTTCAGCTGCGCCGTATTATGTGGATTAGTTCCGGATTGTGGTTCAGAGGTCGTTCGGAGATCGAGTTGAAGTCTTCGTGGTTTCGGTGCCTCTCTCCCCGTCGCTTGGTCTCATCCAACCTTTGTCAGGTATAAAGCTAGTTACCCGCTGTTCGCAACAAGTTATCCTTGTTCTTTTGATCTACTGTCGTGAAGATCGGGCCACCCTCGTACCGATTCATATCGGTAGCCAATCAACAGGTATCAAAGCTTTCGTTGTCACGGTAGGTCTCACAATCATCCACATATCTACCTTTAGTTTATCTATAGTTTGCTACTGTTTTATTCATCACCTATAGTCCACTGAAAAAGCCACAAAAAAATCCTAGAGCCCTTGGAACGGTACTGTTATCTTGTGTTTTTGTGTTCATCAAGTTGCTAGTCACCCTCTTTACATATATTGTGTTGTGTTTCATTTGTTATCCGCACCCCTGTTAGTATAAAAAAGAGTCCAAAAAAATCAGAGAAAAAATTCAGAGAAAGAAAGGAAAAAAAGAAGAACAGAAAGATCCGAAAGAAAAGTAAATGAAGAGGAGAGGGGTTGTATGGCGGTTTGCTTACTGAACATTTCAGTATACATATTCAGATTCTTATTGATTTATATAACAGCAATATTATATCTTTTGAGCATATCAAACCACTTGATTTTCAGTACCGTAGCCTCCCTTGTTTAGCCACCTATAGCTCCACCCAAAACTGAAAACCAGGACATTCGACTTGTAATCCTTGCGACCTCGGAATCACCACTATTGAGCTGCTACACTAGCACAATTCATTGTCCTTGAGAACAGGAAAAAGCATTGGTAACTAAGAGGTGAGATTGTGTGATTCCACAAATTTACCCATTCCACTATATCTTGCATAAGTGCTAACATGCCAGGATCCAATTCGAGCGTTCGTGGTGGTCGATATGGAGAAAAAGAAACATCAATTTCGCGGGCTGAGTTATGCCAACTACAAAACTCACTAGTGGAGGCCATGGAGAAGATGTTTGATGAACGTCTTCCTATGGTGCACGGTCGGACTAAACAACATAGCTCAGCCAACTCTCGTCGTGGTCTCTTTGGCCACAGTGGACAACATGGAGGAGGTGCTCATGGCCATAGCATTCGCCCCCGTGTGCTCATTGATGATGAAGATTACTGTATGTCCCCCAAAAAAAATTCAGCAAGAGTGCCACCAACCAAAATTGAGTGAGAGGAATCAAAAGGAAAAGATGAGACATTCCACCATACGTGAGAAAGAGTGGCACCAACCAAAATTCAGTGAGAGAGTTCACAATAAGAAGATGAGAGATTCCACAATATTTGAGGAGAGCCACAAAACTCTATGTGAGAGTGATCCACAAAAATTGAGAGAAAAAAGAGATGAATCATGTGAGGAATTATTTACTTCTAACATCATAATACCTTCTATTCTTATTCCTTTTGTGATGCAGGTTCATGAAGAAAATGATGTTGTGAATTATGATCAGCCCCCAATCTTCGATGAGGAAGAACAAGTGATTGTCAATGACAACGATACACATGCATATGTGGCTTCACAAGACATTGAAGTAATTGTGCCTCAAAACCTATGTGAGAATGAGAGCCACATTGCCAAAATGAGAGAGAGTGAAAACAAAAGTGACTTGAGTAATTCCACCCACTATAAGGTTGAGAGTGTCAACAATGAGAGTGTGAGGGATACACCACAGAAAAATAGATATTTACAATGCAGGCCAAGTGAGGATATCTTTGAAACTAACACTCTCGTCTCTACTTCTAGTTTTGTCTTTCCAAATGTGCAGGTTGGTGATGAGAATAGGGAAGAGATGGATGCTCAAGACAACACCATACTTGTTGAGAGAAATCAGAAGGTAGTCATTCAACTAAACCCATTGTGTGTTGCCCAAAACCTGAACCATGACATGGATAACGGTAAGATTTCAGTGGTGCAATCGTTGGTACTTGCACCACCAAAAAGTCTAAAAGTTATTGAAAATAAATCAGATTTGAGTTTGCAAAATAAAATGGCATGTAATTATGATAATACACATGGTTTAAATGGGATTAACCATACACGAAATATTTGCACTGATTTGATTATTTCACATGTTCACCCGTGTGCTGAAATTTTGCAAGTTGATAACCAAAGTTCAATCATACATGATCTTTTCTATGGTTTGATATGGTTCATGTACATGATGATTTGCATTCACATGTGTGATACGATGCGTTATGTTTCAATACTCATACATCTTAGAGATGGCTGTACATTTCTCAACCCTTTAGTTAATTCATCAAAACCATCTAAGATTAACAATGAAGGTAAATATTCAGAGATTCAAACCTTGGTACATGTAGAATCATTGGATTTAAAATATATGAAAAATAAATCAAATCTGATTGTTCAACGCATACTGAGTACTTGTGATATCACTGTTTCAGCAATAAAACATAACCAAAACATTTGTGCTGATTTGACTGGAACTCATGTTGATGCAAGTGCTGAGTTTCTTTTTGATGAGAGTCTTTGTGCTTTGAATGATCCTTGCAACACTTCATATAACAACAAACAACACCTCATCCAGTCGGTTACTTGTGCTGATTTGTTTACAAGGATATCTCCTCTTGAATGTTTGTGTTATACTATGCTTAACATGCCTATCAATATTGAACAAATGCTTGAGAAAATTTCTAACATAACATCTTTGAGTTCAATGAATACTACTCATAGCTTCCAGTTTACATTTGTCTTTATTGGAGAACATGTTGTAGATACCTTCCAGGTTCATGCAATTTGTGTAACATATAACAAGCTTGCTGATTTAGACTCAAAAATGTTGAGAGATAAACAAAGTGAGAAATCTTTTAAGATGCAACAAATGCTTGGTGCTTATGGTTTCGATCAATTCATGTTGTCAGCATGTTTGTACCATCCACTTAAAGTTAGAAATCTTGTGCAAAGCAAAGCCTATACACCGAAAAGTTGTTCATCCACACCATGGAGCATTGAGTTTAAAAATTATACTTCTAAACCCTTGAATAAATTTTGCTACCACAATAATTTTTAGAATAACATTAGTTCTCAACATCCATTTGATGAAAAGTTTGATCTTCTAAAGATAAAACATGATAACATGAATCAAATGATTGGATTGGAAAAAAATTTTGTGCTACCATCCTCTAAACTGTTTGCAGGTTCACCAAAGTTGAGAGAATGTTTCTTACATGGAAAAGGAAATAATGTAAAAATAATTCATAATGGAACAAATGAACAGAACAAAAGGAATGATTATTGGAATTATCAAGTACATGCAGTACTCTCAATTTTATCTAAGCTGTTTTCTGGTAAACAAAAGTCGTGGACGACTTTTCTTGAAGGGAGGGAGGATGATGAGACCATACTAAGGCAATCAACATTCAAGCATCCACTCAAGGTGAAAGCTAAACTTAATTCCAAAACATTTAGGTTTCCACATACAAGGCTACTACTTGGTTTATATGATTATAGATTCAAACACCTTGCTATCATGGAACAAGAAGATTGCAATATTATCACAACATTACAAACCGACGGCCTAGCACAACTCTTTGGATCAGAAGAGTTAGAGTCGACGACGACTCCTTTTCAAGAGGGGGAGGATGATATGACCGCGCCAGTAAGCAAGATGTCATAAGCTCCAAGTCAAGCTACAACTACTCAAGTTTTACCTACACCGACACCACCCCATGTCATCGATGGACTGGTTACAAGTAGTTGTGCAAAGAAGCTACAACAAGAGCTCCACACGCTACTTTGTGAGATTCATTTTAATATTAATGAGAATTATATACTACCTAAGTGTTCTACCTTGATCGTACTCAGGTATATAGAAGAAGAGAAGGATGAATCGGATCCTGAAGAACGGACCAGTGCAAGTCCTAGAAGACACTATAAAATTGACCTGAGAGTCAAAAACGGACCAGTGGAAGTCAAGAACGGACCAGTGTAAAGAAATCTTCATAACATTTTACTCACAAAAGCTATGAAGGTCTATGAGGACTTGTTGGAAAGCTTGTCGAGTCTGCTTTCCAATGCCTCAAGTCTCATCTCATTTGGACATCGCAATCAAGAGTTATGCTTGGATATGTCAAGACTGCTTAGAAGGTCAACAGTCTATCGTGACATAATGTTGGTACAAATTACCATGCAAAACTGTACCAATCTACAACGTTTCATGGTGCATGGCATACATTGCTGGAAAGCTCTTGGAGTCTAGTTTCACACCCAAGAAACGGTTTCGTCATTTGGACTTCCTAATAAAGAGTTATGGTCAGTTTATTGGAAACTGCTCTAGAGGCCAACAGTCACGCGAAGCTAGTTCGAGAATCCATTCCGAGGATTCCTTTCACATTGCCTTCCCTCAGAAACTCTATTTCATTTCCATACCTATCTAGGAGGGTTGTTCCTAGTATAAATATCCCCTGTCTCTAAGCTATTAGCAACCTTTGATCATTTTGATAAACTACATGATATTGTAGCCGCGCTGCTGAGTGCCTTACTCAACCTTTGTTCTTCCTTGTTCTTCTTGGACTTGTGAAGTGAATCCTCTGGGTTCCCCTACTTCGTGCTCTACGGCTTTCGTTCGGCTATGCCGTATTGTGTGGATTAGTTCCGGATTGTGGTTCTATGGTCGTTCGGAGATCGAGTCGAAGTCTTCGCGGTTTCGGTGCCTCTCTCCCCGTCGCTTGGTCGCATCCAACCATTGTCAGGTATAAAGCTAGTTATCCGCTGTTCGCAGCAAGTTATTCTTGTTCTTTTGATCTACTGTCGTGAAGATCGGGCCACCCTCGTACCGATTCATATCGGTACCCTATCATAGATGGACCGCCCGCAGCTACACCACCTTTGCACGAGGATGTGGAGGACAAGGAGCTTGAGCCTGTTAGCGACTTGGATGGAGAGGCGATCTTCAACACTGACTCGGGCGACGAGCCTGGAGTGTAGTGGGTAGTTGGTAGCCGCCCTGTGAGGTTCCTTTGTAGTGTGACCTGTGGCAGTCGTGCCCTTGTAATCATGATGTAATCCTGAACCTTGATCTAAGACTTGTGCCAGTGCTATGGTGATGTAATAACTTTATGGACCGGATGTTGTAATGACTCTATCATGTTCGAACTGTGATGATATTTCCATTTGTTGTGCATTTTATGGATATCTGTGTCATGTGCTGTGATTGGTGATGTTGTTTTGTGGAATTGAATTATTGTGCCTTTTTCGGTAGAGTTATTCCCTCAAATACTTTCAAGCATGATTATAAGTTATTCTACGGCAAATCTTGTCATCATCAGTACTCACTAACTGTGTTTTTACAGATGTCTAGAGGCACTCGAGGTGCGGGAAATCATGCAAACATGGATCCACCCCTTCCTCCTCTACCACCAAATCCAGCAGAGCTGATGCAAGCGATGGTGGAATATCAGAGGTTGCTGACGGAGACTATCCGTCAGATGGCAAATCAGGGTGGTCGGGACATACAACATGGGCCAACACCTAATCAGAACAGTAGTTTCAAGGATTTTATTGATACCAAGCCCCCATCTTTCAGAGAGGCTGAAGAACCCCTTCAGGCGGAAGAATGGCTGAACACGGTGGAACAGAAGTTCCGCTTACTTCGGCTGACTAAAAGTGTGAAAGCGGAATATGCGGCTCATCAATTGCAGGGTCCGGCTGGCATCTGGTGGAATCAGCATAGGGAGGCTCTTCCAGATAACACTGTGGTTGATTGGAATCTATTCCGTGAAGCTTTCAAGGGGCATTTCATACCTCCTGGGGTCATGGAAATGAAGCATACTGAGTTCATGTAGTTAACTCAGGGCAACAAAACTCTGAAGGAGTATTTGCATGCTTTCAATCATTTGTCAAAGTATGCCCCTGAGTTTGTGAGCACTGAATCAAAGAAGATTGCTAGCTTCAAGAGGGGTCTTGGCCCCAAGCTGTTGAAGACTATGGGCCGCACTAAGTGTGCCACCTTCAATGAGTTTGTCAGTGATGCTCTTACCCAAGAGAATTACAACACTGTGTACACTGCGACCAAGACTCGCAAGCAAGCTTTTGAGGCCGGGGTAGGGGCATCTCAGTCCAAGGCTCTAGAGGTAGCTAGGCCCTAGTATCGTGCTCCAACCCCTAATATGCGATACCGTCCTCCAACAAAGAAGAATCAGGCAAAGACGGGGTTCCGCAAGGGATACTCCATTGCTCTTCCTAGGGGGGAAACTGGGCCTAGCTATGCCAAGACTCCGCCTGCCAACCGTCCGTGCTGGAACTATAATCAGACAGGGCATTGGCAAAGCAACTATCCTTACCTGCCAAAGAAGGGCAACCAAGGGAACATCCGTCAGGGGTGCGTTCACTACACAACAGTGGAAAGCCATCCCTGCTGGTGATGTAGTTACGGGTGGTAAGTTCCTGGTTAACCAATGTGATGCACTTGTGCTTTTTGATTCAGGAGCATCACATTTCTTTGTGAGTTCAGATTTTGTGTCTAGGCATAATTTCAAGGCAGTTACACTTGATAAAGGTAGTTATTGCATTAGTGCCACTGCAAATAATATTTCTACAAATCAAGTGGTTTTGGGGCAACTTTGGAAATAGGAGACCGTCAGTTCCTGGCTGATCTGGTTGTTTTACCTGGTGTGGGTATAGATGTAATTCTGGGAATGAAGTGGATGAGTGGTAACGGGGTTCTTATCAACACCACTACTCGCGTGGTGATGTTGAGAGATCCTAGTGCTAAGGAGGTGTTCTTCGTGCAACTTCCCCGGGATATTCATATCTGTACCACGTTGAATGCAGTTACATCTAGGGCCATCAAGGATATTCTAGTGGTGTGTGAGTTTCCGGATGTATTCCCAGATGATTTGCCCGGGCTTCCTCCAGACCGGGATGTGGAGTTCAAAATTGAATTGCTTCCAGGTACTGCCCCTATCTCTAGAAGACCATATAGAATGCTACCAAATGAACTAGTTGAGCTTAAGACCCAGTTGAATGAATTGTTGAAGAAGGGTCTTATTCATCCTAGTTCTTCTCCTTAGGGTTGTCCAACTATCTTTGTGAAGAAGAAAGATCAGTCCTTGCGCATGTGTGTGGACTATCGTCCTCTCAATGCGGTGATCATCAAGAATAAGTATCCTCTTCCTCACATTGATATCTTGTTTGATCAGTTGTCCAAATCTAAGGTATTCTCCAAAATTGATTTACAGTCTAGGTACCATCTGATCAAGACCGTCCTCAAGATATACGTAAAACAGCTTTCTCGACAAGGTATGGGTTATATGAGTATCTCGTCATGTCCTTCGGTCTTACGAATGACCTAGCACACTTCATGTATCTCATGAATTCAGTCTTCATGCTCAAATTGGACAAGTTTGTGGTGGTCTTCATTGATTATATCTTAGTATATTATCGCAATGAAGAAGAACATGCACAACATCTGCATGTAGTGTTAACTCGTTTGCGTGAGCATCATCTTTATGCCAAGTTTAGCAAATGTGAGTTCTGGCTAAAGAAAGTACCTTTCTTGGGCCATGTCTTATCTGAAGAAGGCATATCAGTGGATCCGGCCAAGGTGCAAGAAGTGCTGGATTGGAAGGTTCCAACTTCGGTGCACGAGGTTCGGAGTTTTCTATGTTTGGTTGGGTATTATCGTCATTTCATTCCAGAGTTCTCAATAATATCCAAGCCTATGACTCGCCTACTTCATAAAGATGAAAAGTTCATGTGGACGCCTGAGTGTGAAGAGGCATTCCACAAGTTGAGGACACTGCTGACATCAGCTCCTATCCTAGCTCAACCTGATACCGAGAAGCCTTTCGATGTCTTTTGTGATGCATCTTGTATCGGTCTGGGCTATGTGTTGATGCAAGAAGGTTGTGTTATTGCTTATGCCTCGCGCCAACTTCGAAAACATGAGGTTAATTACCCTACTCATGATATAGAATTGGCCATAGTTGTCCATGCTTTGAAGATCTGGAGGCACTATTTGCTGGGTAATCTGTGCAATATCTACACTGACCATAAGAGTCTCAAGTACATCTTCACCCAACCTGAATTGAACATGCGGTAGCAAAGGTGGCTTGAGTTGATTAAAGATTATAATCTTCAAGTGCACTATCATCCAGGCAAGGCAAACGTGGTTGCGGATGCCTTGAGTCGGAAATCGCACTGCCATTCAGTTCAGATTAAAGAGTCATCATTGTCACATCTTATGCACCCACTAGTGCTTCTCCAGATTGCTTTGGAAAGTTCTCTTTGCAATCGAGTGATTGAATTGCAGCAAACTTTTGTAGGTATCCACCATATAGAGCGGAAGATGAAAGAAGAAGAAACCAAGCATTTCTGAGTCGATGAGAACTGAATTCTATGGTTCAAAGATCGGCTTGTTGTACCAAAGAACCGTGAGCTCTGAAATCAGATCTTATCTGAAGCTCATTCGTCCAAGCTATCCATCCATCCTGGTAGTAGTAAGATGTATCAGGATCTGAAACCTCTATTCTGGTGGACAAAGATGAAAAAGGAGATTGCTGCTTTTGTTGCTCGTTGTGATAACTGTTGTCGTGTGAAGGCAGTTCACATGAAAGCAGGTTTACTTCAACCCTTGCCAATCCCTGGTTGGAAATGGGAAGAAGTAAGTATGGACTTTATCTCTGGACTCCCAACTTCTGTTAAGGGTTATGACTCTATCTGGGTGATTGTGGATCGCTTGACCAAGATCGCTCGCTTTATTCCAGTTCGAACCGGCTCGCTTTATTCTAGTTCGAACCGACTATCATCCACACCAGTATGCGGAGTTGTACTTCGAGCACATTGTCCATCAGTATGGTGTGCCTTGTACTATCATATCAGATCGTGGACCGCAGTTCATTGCCCGCTTTTGGGAGTGTCTCCACGAGCAGATTGGTACTCACTTGGTTCGGAGTTCTGCATATCATCCCCAAACAGCTGGCCAAACTGAACGTGTTAACCAAATCCTAGAAGACATGTTGAGGGCATGTGCTCTCTCTTCAAAAGGTTCTTGGGTAAAGTGGTTACCGTTAGCTGAGTTCTATTATAACAACAGTTACCAAGAGAGCATCAGGATGGCTCCTTTTGAAGCCTTGTATGGTCGAAAGTGTCAAACCCCGTTGAACTGGGTAGAACCCAGGGAACGAAGGTATTACGACATCGATTTCGTGAACGAAGCAGAGCAGCAAGTCCATACAATCCAGCAACATCTGGAAGCTGCTCAAGGTCGTTAGAAAATTTATGTTGACAAGAGGAGAAAACCGATTGAGTTTGCAGTCAGAGATCATGTGTATCTCAAGGTGTCTCCAATGAAAGGTCTACAAAGGTTTGGAGTCAAGTGAAAGCTTGCACCCCGTTATGAGGGACCTTATCGGATTCTTGAGAGGAAAGGGAACATGGCTTACAAGGTTCAACTACCAGTTGAGCTACGAGCTATTTTTCCTGTCTTTCATGTATCACAGTTGAAGAAATGCCTTCGTGTTCTAGAAGAAAGAGTAGAGGTTCAGGATGTCAAGTTGAAATCACAATTGGTGTATGAAGAGAAGCCTGTAGTGGTTATTGGCCGCAAGGAGCGGGTGACTCATAATCGTGTGGTTAAGTTCTACAAGGTGTTATGGAGTAACCACGGGGAGGAAGATGCTACTTGCGAAACAGAGGACTATTTAAAAGAAGTTTATAAAACCATCGAAAATCAGTAAGCTTTCAAATCTCAGGACGAGATTTTTGTAAGGGGGGAGGGCTGTAACACCCCAGTCTTATGGTTGCATCCTTCCACAAGCATGACATGAGCATAATCATCTTCATAAGCATACCATGATCATCATTCACCTTGGGTCATGTCACTTTATGCATAGATGCTGTTTAACTTACTTATTTATGATCTCTATGCTTGTGTTTGAGTATACCTTGCCCTTGTTTGTGTCTTAGGCCTTGGTAAGTAGTCCATCTATGCTTTACTTAACCTTTGGAACAATGTTCATGTTGGTCATGTCTTCAAATTATGTCTCTAAGTCATACTTTCACTCATAGGCCCTATAAACCTCTTTTGCTTAGGCTTTTAAAAAGTGTTTCATAAAATGTTTGCGTGTCAAAACTTCCTAAAGAAAAGTTATAGAAAATTTTATAAGGAAGAAAAGTTGTTTTATGGCCATCTCACGAAAATGAACACAACTTGATCAAAAAGGGCTCACAAGGTAGAATTGGGGGCTGTTTTGACACTTTGCAAATTTTTGCTAAGACCTGGCGCCACCAGTTTGCCTGAAGGTTTTTGGAAGCTCCATATCTTTTCATCTAGGCCGAATTGGCCTTTGCTCCAGGTGACAAACTTGTAGAACTCAGTTAGTATCCCAAGAGTGTCAACTACACCTTCTCCTAATTCACCACGGTTTGGGAGATAATCAGTGTCAAAGTACCTCGGTCAGTCTGTGAAACCAGCTCTGAATGGACACCGTCACCGTCGATGTGGCCGACCGGCGGTAGCGTTTCGTCGACATTTGGCAACCGTACACCATCTCTAGCCCCGCTTGTTAGTGCTGAGGGCATGCATGACCTCCACGGCGTCGCCCTCGAGCTCCTAGGCGCGTCCATTCTCTCCCTCTCGCCCTTCTCGCACAGAAACACGGCCGCAGCGGAGGCGCCATCGTTGGGCTAACTCCAGCGAGCTCGAGTGTGCCCCACGCTGCATCGCCGTACACTAGAGTTCGCCCACAGCTCCGCCATGCTCCGCTCTCCAACCTCCACCCACAAGCTCGCCGTGAAACCTGCCGGTGAGCCGACATTTTCATCTTTCCCCAAATCGTGTCGACGGAACAGTTTTCTCCGGCAAGCCCAATGCTGAGCTCCTCGGAGCCTCTCGTCTTTTGTGGTTAGGTTATCAGGGTAGCTTAGAACCTTAGCTAGCATCTGCGCTAGTTGGGGGACACTCTACCGCGCTCACAGTCGCCGGACACGAAGCGCAGCGCCGCCGTGTTTCCGCCGGAGCTCGGTCTTCTCGTGGCCAGCCCTCTCCACATCGTTTCAAGCCAAGTCACCTACCTAGAAAGCTTCGTCATAGTTCGCTGGTGCTGTAGGAAACCCCAAGGCACGCTCTACCGGCCTGAGAACGCTGGCGTATCGTCGAGCACCACCGATGAGCCGCCATGGTCGACGCCAAGCCCCTTCTGGTGGCTCCGCTGTGGGGAAAAGGGGGTCAATCGGTTCGCAAGTGACCTGGGATCACGTTGGTGTCCTTGGTTTGGTTGGAGACCTCGCCGTCGCGGAGAAATCACCGGCGAACTTCGTCTCGGTTGAGGGGAAGAAGAACCTGACATGCGGGTCCCGCTGTCAGTGACTCAATGGCTCCGTCCTCTCTTTTATTCAAAATCCTGATTTTTGCAATCTTGCAAAAATCATATCTCCAGTTCCTGAGCTCCAAAAATTGTGAAACAAATTTTGCGATGATCCATTGGATGGCTAGTTTTTAATGAAAGTATAATATGCACCACGGTTTCTATGAAAAATAATGTTTAGGAATTAATCTTGTTATTTCAATTTAAATTCATATCACTTGATGTACTGCTCCAAATGCTGTGAAATTTTTATGCTGGGCTTTGTGTATTACTGGTATGCTCAGGTAAATATTTCATGATTTTTAGAGTACTGTGTCTCTGATATGCATTTTATGTTAATACTATTGCTTAAATCCATGTTTAAATCATATTAAATGCTACATGCTTATGATGGTGCTTTCCTTTGGTGTCAAGCTTGCTCATGGTAGTAATAGCATAAATAATCTGAAATCTGTTGTTTGACACTATTTAAGCCATGTTTCTTAATTTATGAAATAAGCACCTTGTTACATGTTAATTAAATATCTTAAGTTTGGCATGTGCAATTGCTCTGAATTTTTTATGGTAAAGTCAAGGTATATTGCTTGTGCTTCTGTAATGTTTGTAGATTTTTCTGAGCACTCCTGTGGATATCTTTTAATGATCCCCTTTTATGGAATTAAATTAATAAATGCCTTTTTAATTAAGTGTTTAGTAGTCAACATGTGGTTTTCTGGTAATCTTAGGTTATACTTATGCTTATGAGCCACTTGGTTGATACTAAATATGTCTTTGCTATGTCAGCAAATAATTAATTAAAGGTTACATAGCTGTTCTGGACAGCAAGGGAGTAATCTGATTATTGTCTAATGATAACTTTATTTTATGAAATACTTGTCTATACCAAAAATGTTGTAAACTTTGTATTCTAGCTGTGGTTAAAATTTGGGGTCATTTGGCTATGGCTTTTCCAAGTTCAGTTCTAGAACTAGGTGCTCTCTGTCTTTCTGGAACAGAACCTAGAACTGTATTTAATTGACCTGTTTCACTTTTGAATCTTGCTGAGATGTCTAAAGATGAAATGTAAACAATTTCATAAGCTTTTCAGAATGTCTTAATTCATGTCTGTTGGATCTATATATCTCTAGTTATGGGTTGTTCTTTGACCTGACCAGTTGTTGGTTGTTGTTTAAGTGTGTTTGTTGTGGTGGTACTTTTTGTGAGCTTGTAATAGAAGCTTACTCAGTAAATGAGTGTCCAGTGAAGTATGTAATCATGTTTGCCAAAGCATTCATCAGTCTCTTCGTATGCATACATTCCTTATTCATTCGTTCATGCAATAGGTGCACCGGAGACTGCAACCTCGTTCGAGTTCAAGAGGGTGATTCCAGAAGGTCCGGAGGTCACCCAGGAGACGGAGGCCCAGCCAGCACGACCCGAGGAGCCCGAAGAGGAAGTCGAGTGCCCTAGTCACGAGCCCGCTTCGTTCGTGAAAGGCAAGCCCCGGAGCATCTTAAGTCCCCCACTTTAATTTCAAAGCATGCTTAAATATGTTATATCTACTAATGCATTACTTATAGGAGTTGTGATGGAACCCTTGTTGCATTATATCTTTCCTTGTCCAGATATCTTATCCTACCTTGGTGTAGAGTTAGGATCGAGTAGCAGCTTAGCCATGCTTTAATCGGAAGAAGTCGGGTGATATCCTGTCACCTGCGCGAAATAGGGTATGTTGTTAGATCCCGATTAGCTTTATGTGCTATCGTGGGAAAGAACCTGGTTTAAAACGACTTAAGTCGGGCGGTGTTTTGCAAGGTGGTAGTAACTCCATCTATGACAGCTAAGGACCGATCGTTGTATGTCCTCTTGTCATGTTGAACGCATGCCTAGTGCTTAGTTGGCCGAATAAATCGTTCCGACCGTGAAGCCTAGTAGTATGACTCAGGCCGGAAGACCAGCAAGTATAAAGTGCGCACTACCAGAGGAAGTGCGGTGTGCGGAGGGCCATTGGCGTAAGACCAAGGGCAGGTGATTTAATAGTCCTAATCTTCCTAGCAGAGTGGCAGCCCTGGGAGTGCAGCGCTGATCGTAGCCGCGATTCTTGAGTCGTACCAAAGGTGACCCACTTGCTCTCCGACAGGGGATGCATGAGTGAGTGCTAGGAATAACCCTCCAGCTGGATAGGAATCGATTCGAATCGTCGTTGTTGACGGTCCTTAAGTATCAAATTTAATTATCAAATAAACAAAGAAAGGGATCCAAATGTAATCAACATCTAGACTTATGGTTTTATCTGACAGAATTCCACGAGTTTTGGTGTTTGTCTATTTCTGCAGGGGGTTATCAGGAAATACGGAAGAAAGGCCCACACGTCGGGATTACATAGAGATATTAACGTACCGCGCAATTATCTTACATCTAGAAGACTCCAGAAGTCACGAGATCGAAGCGGAGGCGAAATGGGGCCAGAGGCAGGGCGCCCGCCCTCCTGCCCTGGGCGCCCGCCCTCTCTGAGAGTCCAATCAGGACTCTACTTCGTGGGAGATCTCCACCGACCTAAAAGATCAAGGATAACCGTTCAATCTAAGTCGGTTTGATCCAACGGCCCATATTCACTTGAAGGGACTATAAAACCAGACCCCCTGGCCCCTGGAGCAGAGAGCCTCTCAACCCTAATTCATTATTTTCAAGGGAGAAGAAGCCTCTGATCAAGCCTAGAGCCACCACATCAATTAGACATCTAGATTAGCATAGCTACATAGGATTAGAACTAGAAGGAGTCAATCTTCGATTGGTTTCCGGATCTGTCAAGAGGATTCTTGGTAATTCTCTAATTGTGCTTCTAATTGCTTTCCAATCATCTTTGTTCTTCAATATTATGAATATGACTTTGTTCTACTTCAATATATTGCTTATGACTTTGCTCTACTTGCTTATATTCAAGATTATATTGTTCTTAGTTTATCATAGTTATGTACTTGGCTTAGTTAGATTGGATCTATATACATGCTTAGGATCGTATAGCGTTTATCCATTGGATCCATGGGTAAATGACAGATATTCTGTAGGCGTGGTGCTTATACCGTATTTATCTGCGATTGTACCCAATGTTGACACTTGCTAACACCACTTGAATACTAGGTTGTCATCCCCAGCATGGCACTAGACTGTACTATGGTATTTATACGCACACAGATAATCCGCAAGCGCACGGATACTGTTGAAGCTTTTACCCGGTTAAAGGTTTTATTGTATCCACAGGGAAACGGGAGAACCAACTACGCTCTAACTTAACCAAGATAAGTAAATAGGTGTAAATAGGAAAGATGGTAGAATCGAATAAGAACAATATTAAAGGTAAGATAACAGTGAGTGATAATATGGGAATAGAGAATAGAGCAATTCTAGTATATGGGCGATGGTAGTAGAATAGAGAGTATAACTATGGTTTCTCTACTTCAAAGGGGTATGTCTATGTCTGGGACGAACCACATGATAAGAGTACACCACAAAGGATGCTTATCCTTAGGCCGATAAACCCTACCCGTCCTGCTAACGAGAGGTGGACTACAGAGGACCAACGTAACTGTCACCTACGCGTCCTACCACACGATCCAGCTAGACAGGGGATATCCACAAGTAATATAGGTCTAAGCACCACGCTTACACCTATACTACAACTCTAACCTATAGCGTCCTATAGATTAGAAGTACTCAAAAGAGTTGTGAACCAGAACATACATAACTAGTAATTGCATAATGAATTAGAAGTAGATTACCAGAGTCATCCCATGAGCAAGCTTGATTAGAGCTTGATCATGACGAAGTACAACCGGAGGAAGAACCGACAGGCCGGCCTCTCCTCTAATCCTCCTTCGCTCTCCATCTTGCTACTATCTAGATCTACTCTAGTTTAGAGAAGAGAGGAGAGCTCTCATCTCTAAACCCTAGCTTTTGCTCTGTCTATGAATAATGAATAATGATCAAGGGGTGCCTCCTCCAGGGGCCAGGGGGTCTGGTTATATAGTCTTTTCAGATGAATCTGGGCCGTCGGATCAAACCGACATTGATCGTGTGGTTTTCCTTAAAGTATTAGGTCGGTGGAGCATGATCCGTGAAGTTGAAGCTGATTGGTACTGTAGCTGGGCGGGCACCCAAGGGACTTGGGCGGGCGCCCTGCCCCCGGGCCCGATCGGCCTCCCGTTCATTCCCGTGGCTTCTGGAGTCTTCTAGATGGTAGAAAATTGCGCGGCACGTTAATATCTCTATGTAAACCCGACGTGTGGGCCTTTCTTTCATATTTCCTGATAACCCCCTGCAGAAATAGACAAACACCAAAACTCGTGGAATTCTGTCAGATAAAACCCTAAGTCTAGATGTTGATTTCATTTGGATCCTTTTCTTTGTTTATTTGATAATTAAATTTGATACTTAAGGACCATCAACAAACTCCCCCAAGCTTACCTCTTGCTCGTCCCTGAGCAAGGATAGACTCAGCAATGGATCAGAAGTTGTTGCAGTATCTTAAAAATTTGACGGTACACATGCTTTTAAATAAGATCTCATCTCTGAGTTAGAGTAAACTGTCAAGAACTAAAACTTGCTTACTTTACCTTTCACCATCGGACTTGTAACCGTCACTTCTGTCTTGAGTAGTTAAAAGATAGAACAGTCTAGCTAAGTGCCATGTCTCTTATTCTTGATCAGCTATAGCTCTGGAGTTTTTGCAGATTTTCAAATAAAACTCAGAGATTCTTTGTATGACTCTCTAAATCTCTCTTTTGTGGTATTTCTGGATCCTTACCAAGGCAGTGATGGTATATGCCTTCTCTCAATATATGTGGTATTTGTGGTATAAGGAATAGTGACATTGCCTTCTCTCTCACCCTACTCTAATAAGGCTTTAATATCTGGAGCTCATAGGTGGGAGACAGCTAGTACATACTTATAAGACATTTATTGCATAGTCAAACCATGGATCCAGAGAAACAAGTCAATAAGTCAAATCAAGATGTGCATGTGTGGCGAATGAATGGTGTATGGTGATGATGGTGATAACAATGGTGGAAGTCTAATTCTACTTTTGCTCTTTTGAGGGGATACATACCTTCCTTGCTTTTTGAAACTTTATGAGGAGAATGAGATGCTCTATCTTTCATTTTTCTTTCCTCTCAGGTGGGTATCCTGTACCCCTAATTCTATTGTCGGACACTTGTCCATTTTTACCTCTCGTCTCACTCTTTTTTCTTTTCTTTCGAGGTTCCGGGCACTTGCCCCTTTTTATTTCCTCATTTGTTTATTTATTTTTTTTCTTTTCTTCTCTTTTCTTTTTTTCCAGAGCACTCATATCTTGAGATAATATAGCAAGTGGTAGTAGCAAGATAACTTGATCATTTATTTCACAAGGGAAAACAGAAATATTTTTGGCTATTCTCTCCCGGATTAGGAGTAGAATATTTTTGGGTGGTTTTGGAGATAGACATGGATGGATATATGTGTATGGTACTTCCGGAGTAGAAGTAGCATATATGAGTGAACGTGCAAGTGAATCTTGATTTAACCACATGACAAGCTCCTAAGGGTCTACACAGCTTGACCACACTCAATGCTCATAAGCAGTAAATCATAAATGTGTGGCTCAAAGTCTAGCAAGCATGTATGTATGGCTGTGGTAGGAATTTAAACTCTCATCATACAGAAACTCATCATGCAATATTTTAATGATTTTTAAAGATAAAATTCTCTAGAATTCTAGCATCTCTAGGAACAGATAAACAGCAGCTCAAGCTTCCCATATCATATCCGTTAACAACTTAGATTTCAGATCAAGTTTTCATCCCACAAGTTTAGATCTAGAGCAAGCTTTAAATTACAACAGTTATGTCTAAACTTGAGAGAGAACTTCAAATTTGCAAAATAGGCAGAGCAACTATTCATCATATCCATGCTAGAGTTTTATTATTAAGATTCAAATTAGCATAGCCACTTTATTTATTTATTAAACACATTAAGAAAAAGATATATATATAAGCACAAAAGCTTTATTTAGTTTTTCATAGTTTATGTATTTTAATATTCTAATATAATATAAGTATAAAGATAGGTAGAAATACTTAGCGAGATAAATGGGGGTGCTCTCCCCTAAGCTGAATTTTGACGTAATTTCTCTTGATGTAGCTAGCAGGTGGCAGAGGTGTATTTGGAAGTCAGCAGCATTTTGACAGCGATTAGAATGTCCTCCGTCTGCTAGTCTTCTTGATTCTTAAATTCTGTGGAGCTCAAATAGACAACAAAGCTTGTGGAACTAATTAAGTGTTAGCATAAATATCTAGCCTTCATCATGTTGAGCTTCCTCAATAAATATTACTCCCGATAAATATGGATAAATATGGATAACTACCGATCTTACCTTTCGGTGAGGGTTCAATGTTTTAAGTCTTCTTAACAATACTTCTTACCGTGTTCATTCTTTAGGTGCGTCATTTGATTCAGGTGCGGACCTTGACGTCTGCACCTCTTCGTTTGCCCAGCAGTTTGAAGTGCGGCGTTGGCAGTATCCTGCTCAGTGTGTTTGTGCTCGTAGATCCAGGTCCTTTACTTGGTAGAGTCTGAGAGTTATAAAACTCCCTCTGTGTTTTGCTCGAAGTGTACCTGCTCATAGAGACACGGCAGAGATCAAGTGCATGGGTCCTGTTGGTGGAAAACACCAACAGAACCTAAAGTGTATTTGTTCTTCTCTAACACTAAGCATAGTGAGCAAGACAAAGTTGATGGATGAAAAGTTCATGAGTGTAGCACTTATAACATTTGTCAGATCAGATTGCTCAACCTTATGGAAAGATAATCTATCTATGTATATATCTTTTTCTTTATATCTCTCAATGATTGAATGTGTAACATTTTAGCTCATATGATTAGGAGTGTGTGATCATGGAGGTAGTACTAAGAACAAGGATTAAAGGACTGAACATGTTGAATCAGTTAGGTTGGTTAATCTAGAGTTGTAAATCATACACGTTTGTCTCTTTTATTTATATGAACGCCAGAACCAAGGAGAAGCTTATAGAAGTGATAGTCAAGTACCTTAAGATGTTACTTGCCTGAAGAGTGATGGTACAGTATCACCTTGTGGAAGCTTTCCTTTCTTAACAGTTGTGCATCGTGTTTGTGGCACCTTTCATGGATCATCTCTCTATGATGAATGAGCTATGTCCTTCTTGTGCAAATTGTTAAACTTCATGTGTCACTCTCTTCGTCTCTGATGTGAGTTTATCTCAGGACTTCCCAAATCGATATTGAAAGTTTTTCTGCAGGGGTTAGTCCGACAAAAATATACCAATGTCTACACAAGCAGTTTTTAGTTCAATAACTGAACTAGACTCCATGTCTAATCAGATTAAGGAAGGCTGTTTAACCTAAGCACCATGCTTAATTTAAAAGCCAATAGAAGTATGTGCAGTACTTCCAAACTAACACTTACTAGTAAATAGACAAAGGTAGCATGACAGCATTTATAGAGATCTACTCAAGTGGAGATGAAGTAGTGTGATTAGTATTTAACAAATTGAGCATGTCTTAAAGGTAGGGACAACCAACATAGCAACATGGCAAAGGATGTTTTTATGTAAAGTACTCCCCCAAGCTTGAATTTTGCAGAATTCAAGTTTGGATGAATTTAATTCAATGTTGTATGATGATTGGTTGGACATACCTTGTGCTTGTCATTCTTCCGATCTTCTTGCTCCAATCCTGTAAAGGTTAGTGACAAGAATACCTGAAGGAATATTTTTACAATTATCCTTATATGCTCAATACACAAGGTAATGTTGCAAATAATTAAAAACTCATGTTACGATCTGATCAGTGCTTATTTTAGGACACCAAGCTTGTCCTTGGGAAACCGTCAATTTATGTCGGCGAAGTGGTTTCCCTTCCAACGCTGACCTAAATCAAGATCAACTCAACGAGATCTGCAATATTTATTATAGACATATGCATCGACAACCGCCCTTTTAAAGTTTTTATAAATAGAAAGGAAGAGAGGGTTGGAGATCTCAAATGTGGTGATGTTGGAGAGACCAATAGATTGGGAAGATGTTGCATATGAGCATGGAGCAAACGAAGTGGCTATGAAATAAATTCCATGCTCATTAATGTTATCTTCATCTCAAATCTAAATGTTCAGAGTTCCTCTTGGATTGGTCTCACTTATGTCCTCTTCTATAGTTGGATGAATCCCATCTTCAAAGGGAGTCAAGAACTCACCATTTGAAATTGAACCAAAGTCAGAATCCATTAAGGCTTCTTCCTTATCCATCCATTCTACACATTCTAGCCATTTGGAACTTGTGATCAGGAAAGGGGAGCTGATAGAATTTTCAATATGGCTTAGCTCTCCTTTACTTGATGTGTCATCCTCGACTTCTTCATAACAGGAACCAGGACATTCTCTAAGAGAACCATTATTGCGAGGATTTGAATTATCCCTGCTTGAAGGTCTCTTATGGAACCAGAAGTCTAAACCATCAGCATCTGAAAGATTTAAGGTCGGAATTCCTTCCTCCCTTGGAGAATTTTGGGGTATTGATGGTTTAGGATCGATAGCTAAAGTTTGGAATTGAAGTGGTTGTGATCTGGCTATCGAAACTTCTTCTTCTTGTCTAGGAACTGGTTCTGTCTCTTTCTCAGGGATATAAAAGCTAGGAGACTTTCCACTTAATAAATCAATCAAATTCCAAGCTTCACTAGCAGGTAGGTGATAGAAGGATCCTCTAGAGGCTGTATTCAAGGTTTGCTTATTTTCCCCACTAAGGCCCTCAAAAAAGTGAATTAGAAGAACTTCTTCTAGAATAGAAAGCTTTGGGCCAGTGAGAGTAAGGTTAATAAAGCGGTCCCATGATTTCCTAAGAGATTCTTCTTTCAGTTGTCTAAAAGAAATAATCTCACGCCGAAGTTTTGCCACTTTAGATATTGGAAAATATTTTAAAAGAAAACTATTATGTAACTCCTTCCAATCTCCATGAACACTCCCTACTTTGAGTTTATACCAATGTCTAGCTTTTCCCGTTAAAGAGAACGGAAAGAGCTTCCATTTAAGGGTCTCATCGGACATTCCTTCTATGCGAAGGAGGTCACAGACTCGATAAAACTCTCTTAGGTGTGTGTATGGGTTTTCCTCACCTTCTCCTGAGAAAGGTTGTTTTTGAACAAATTCTATGTATTCGGGGTCTATCTCAAAACTAGATGCTATGATAGGCTTTGAAGATTTTGGTGGTTCGAGATGTGTGCCCGTAGGTCTATGAAATTCATAGATAGACATGTTTGAATTCATGATAGACCAGAGATCAAGGATTAGATAAGAAGAAAGATTAGCAGAGATGAGGCAAAGGATAAAAGGAAAATATTTTTTTTATTTTTTTAGAAAATGATTAAGCTAGTTCGTAGTCAACTCAGCAACCGTTTCCCCGGCAACGGCGCCAAAAATGCTTGTTGACACTTGCTAACACCACTTGAATACTAGGTTGTCATCCCCAGCATGTCACTAGAGTGTACTATGGTATTTATACGCACACAGATAATCCGCAAGCGCACGGATACCGTTGAAGCTTTTACCCGGTTAAAGGTTTTATCGTATCCACAAGGAAACGGGAGAACCAACTACGCTCTAACTTAACCAAGATAAGTAAATAGGTGTAAATAGGAAAGATGGTAGAATCGAATAAGAACAATATTAAAGGTAAGATAACAGTGAGTGATAATATGGGAATAGAGAATAGAGCAATTCTAGTATATGGGCGATGGTAGCAGAATAGAGAGTATAACTATGGTTTCTCTACTTCAAAGGGGTATGTCTATGTCTGGGACGAACCACGTGATAAGAGTACACCACAAAGGATGCTTATCCTTAGGCCGATAAACCCTACCCGTCCTGCTAACGAGAGGTGGACTACAGAGGACCAACGTAACTGTCACCTACGCGGCCTACCACACGATCCAGCTAGACAGGGGATATCCACAAGTAATCTAGGTCTAAGCACCACGCTTACACCTATACTACAACTCTAACCTATAGCGTCCTATAGATTAGAAGTACTCAAAAGAGTTGTGAACCAGAACATACATAATTAGTAATTGCATAATGAATTAGAAGTATATTACCAGAGTCATCCCATGAGCAAGCTTGATTAGAGCTTGATCATGACGAAGTACAACCGGAGGAAGAACCGACAGGCCGGCCTCTCCTCTAATCCTCCTTCGCTCTCCATCTTGCTACTATCTAGATCTACTCTAGTTTAGAGAAGAGAGGATAGCTCTCATCTCTAAACCCTAGCTTTTGCTCTGTCTATGAATAATGAATAATGATCAAGGGGTGCCTCCTCCAAGGGCTAGGGGGTCTGGTTATATAGTCTTTTCAGATGAATCTGGGCCGTCGGATCAAACCGACATTGATCGTGTGGTTTTCCTTGAAGTATTAGGTCGGTGGAGCATGATCCGTGAAGTTGAAGCTGATTGGTTACTGTAGCTGGGCGGGCACCCAAGGGACTTGGGCGGGCGCCCTGCCCCCGGGCCCGATCGGCCTCCCATTCGTTCCCGTGGCTTCTGGAGTCTTCTAGATGGTAGAAAATTGCGCGGCACGTTAATATCTCTATGTAAACCCGACGTGTGGGCCTTTCTTTCATATTTCCTGATAACCCCCTGCAGAAATAGACAAACACAAAAACTCGTAGAATTCTGTCAGATAAAACCCTAAGTCTAGATGTTGATTTCATTTGGATCCTTTTCTTTGTTTATTTGATAATTATATTTGATACTTAAGGACCGTCAACACCCAATATGCCAGATCGTGGGGTAGTTCGTGATAGTGACAGCTTCATTGATTCTTATATAGTCCCCCTCTCGTGTATTGGGCTGGCAGAGCAATATTATTACAGGGGAGTGATTGCTATGTTTCTCATATTCCTTGCTAATACCACTATGCATGGGCGTAGTCTTGTCTCGCAATGATTGCTAAGTATGCTTGCACTAACTATGATAATGCTAGACTATATAGTTGAGAATAACTTAGGAAATATTCTTGTAGTTCGTTCTAATTCCATGCTAATGACTTTCTAGAGTATCTAATTGAGGTGCTTATCATATTTATATGTGGCTGATCAGATTAATTATCCTTGTCACTATTCATTATTTCATATATCTTTTATGTGACACTTACCCCTGTATGAAAGAATTAGATACAATGTTCTCAATTATACATGCAATGATAGATACTCAATCTCATATTCTATTCTGAAATCAATAGTGATGATTATTAATCCCTTCCCAGTGGTAAAAATATAAATAACGATACCTGGAATACCTCCCGGTTAAAATGCTACATCAGTATTAATCTGTGCGCTTGCAGATCCCATTCATTATTTATTTAGAAGAGCAATTGCATATTTCAATACCGCATCTCTCATGTCATGCTGGGGATGACAACTTGGCTTAAGTGGCATGAGGGATAGGTTTGGCATTTTTGGCACCGTTACTAGATTTAGAAAACTGTCTACTTTTGGTAATGATGTTAAGAATACCCAACAATACCCACCTGAGAGAAAAGAAAATATAGAGCATCTCATTCTCCTCAAAAAGTTTTAAAGAGCAAGAAAGATATGTATCCCCTCAATGAGCAAAAGCAGAATTAGACATTCACCATTGTTATCACCATCATCAACATACGCCATTCATTTGCCACACATGCACATCTTCATTTGACTTATTGATTTGTTTCTTTGGATCCATGGTTTGACTATGCAATAAATGTCTTGTAAGTATGTATATTTTATCTCCCACCTATGAGCTCCAGATATTAAAGCCTTATTAGAGTAGGGTGAGAGAAGGCAATGTCACTATGCCTTATGCCACAAATACTATGTATTTTGAGAGAAGGCATATACCATCACTGCCTTGGTAAGGATCCAGAAATACTACAAAAGAGAGATATGAGCGAGTCATACAAGGAATCTCTGAGTTTTATTTGAAAATCTGCAAAAACTCCAGAGCTATAGCTGATGAAGAATAAGAGACATGGCACTTGATTAGACCGTTCTATCTTTTAACTACTCAAGACAGAAGTGACATTTACAAGTCCCATGGTGAAAGGTAAAATAAGTAAGTTTTAAGTCTTGACAGTTTACTCTAATTTGACATGAGATATCATTTAAAAGCATGTGTACCGTCAATTTTTAAAGGCATTACAACAACTTCTGATCCATCACTGAGATTATCCTTGCTCAGGGACGAGCAAGAGGTAAGCTTGAGGGAGTTTGTTGACGGTCCTTAAGTATCAAATTTAATTATCAAATAAACAAAGAAAAGGATCCAAATGAAATCAACATCTAGACTTAGGGTTTTATCTGACAGAATTCCATGAGTTTTGGTGTTTCTCTATTTCTGCAGGGGGTTATCAGGAAATACGGAAGAAAGTTCCACACGTCAGGATTACATAGAGATATTAACGTGTCGCGCAATTATCTTACATCTAGAACACTCCAGAAGCCACGGGAACGAAGCGGAGGCCGAAAGGGGCCTGGCCCAGGGCGATCGCCCAGGAGACCAGGGCGCCCGCCCCCTACTGGAGTCCAATCAGGACACTCTTTCGGGATCAAGCTCCACTGACCTAAAGAATCAAGGATAACCGTTCAATCATTGTCGGTTTGATCCAACGACCCATATTCACTTGGAGGGACTATAAAACTAGACCCCCTGGCCCCTGGAGGAGAGAGCCTCTCAACCCTAATTCATTTGTCTTCAAGGTAGAAGAAGCCTCTGATCAAGCCTAGAGCCACCACATCAATTAGACATCAAGATTAGCATAGCTACATAGGATTAGAACTAGAAGGAGTCAATCTTCGATTGGTTTCCGGATCTGTCAAGAGGATTCGTGGTAATTCTCTAATTGTTCTTCTAATTGTTCATCTTTGTTCTTCAATATTATGAATATGACTTTGTTCTACTTCAATATATTGCTTATGACTTTGCTCTACTTGTTTATATTCAAGATTATATTGTTCTTAGTCTATCATAGTTATATACTTGGCTTAGTTAGATTAGATCTATATACATGTTTAGGATCGTATAGTGTTTATCCATCGGATCCATGGGTAAATGATAGATATTGTGTAGGCGTGGTACTTATATCGTATTTATCTGCGATTGTACCCAATATGCCAAATCGTGGGGTAGTTCGTGATAGTGACAGCTTCATTGATTCTTATATAGTCCCCCTCTCGTGTATTGGGCTGGCAGAGCAACATTATTACATGGGAGTGATTACGATGTTTCTCATATTCCTTGCTAATATCACTATGCATGGGTGTAGTCCTGTCTCGCAATGATTGCTAAGTATACTTGCACTAACTATGATAATGCTAAACTATATAGTTGAGAATAACTTAGGAAATATTATTGTAGTTCGTTCTAATTCCATGCTAATGACTTGCTAGAATATCTAATTGAGGTGCTTATCATATTTATATGTGGCTAGTTATGCTGATCAGATTAATTATCTTTGTCACTATTCATTACTTTATATATCCTTTATGTGACACTTATCCCTATATGAAAGAGTTAGATAAATGTTCTCAATTATATATGCAATGATTGATACTCAATCTTATATTCCATTCTATAATCAACATTGATGATTACTAATCCCTTCCCAGTGTTAAAAATATAAATAACGATACCTGGAATACTTCCTGGTTAAAATGCTACATCGTTATTAATCTGTGCACTTGTAGATCCCATTCATTATTTATTTAGATGAGCAATTGCATATTTCAGTACCGCGTCTCTCAAGTCATGTTGGGGATGACAACATGGCTTAAGTGGTATGAGGGATAGGTTTGGCATTTTTGGCGCCGTTATCAGAATTAGAAAACTAAGTCTACTATTGGTATTGACGTTAAGAATACCCAACAGTCGTCTCTCTCGGATAGTGAGGACTTGACAGAGCAGCGGCAAACGTAGCATTCACCAAGTACTTAATGGTTCTTAATGATGATGTTGAGGATAGCAAGAAAGATCTTATGATGAAACTTGATATGGTTATTATTGTTTGTTAGTAACCAAGTGAAGTGCTTAGTTTAAATGCTAATCTAGAGATAGGCTAATGACAATCAAGATGATGCTTACAAGAATGGTTTCCTTTTCAAACGAGCTTTTTTGCAAATGTATGAGTCAAGGCAGCTACACTTTATACTCTGTCTCTTTTATGTTTGGTTAGATGGGTAAGTCTAGCTGAGTACATTCTCATACTCAGGGTTTATTCCCACCTGTTGCAGATGATATCTTCTATGATGGTTTCTGCAAGACCTGCCTTCATCCCACTGGGGATGAGGACTAAACCGTTGGGCGCGGTTCTCTAACGACTTCGTATCTCTAATGCTTTTGGTGGATGTGATGAGACTCTGGCTGTAGCAAGAACTTATGAAATGTGTGTGTGAAAACTATGTTGCTTGCGCTACTTCAAACTTGTGTTGTAATAACTTAAGTAACTCATGTGGTGCCGCTTCATCGGCAATGAATGAACTATGTAACAATCGCTGTATTGTGTTGAACTATTACGATCTTGGTATGTTGCAAAGTTGGTTTGAAATCCTTCATGATTTCGGTTGACTACCTGAATTATATAGGCTCAAGTCTGGAAACTTGATTGCTAGTTCGATCGTTTCTACACTTGAACTCTTATAATTTGGTCGGTTCTGTGACAAGATCTACCCATCATAAGCAGCCAGATGGTGACAGTTAGCATAGTAGCCATGATACACGATATCATTAGCAGCAAGGGTAAATAAAACCCTGGGTACGAGAATGTACTTAGCTAGACTTACCTGTCTGTTGGGTATTTTAAACGCAAACAGAAAAATCCGCAAGCGCACGGATACCGATGTAGCTTTCACCCGGGAATATTCCAGAGTATCGATTTTCCACAGGGAACGTGAGTGTACTAATTAAGATTCAGGACATCAGAACACTAACCACAGAAAGAGATGAGAAGGGGGCTAGGAAGCTCTGACTACGGTCCTACAAACACCGATCCGAACAAGGTGGAATACGTCGACCGTTAGGGCTATCACTACCCTAGGGCTACCACAACAATCCGCAGGATTGGGTGCAATTCTAGCTAATTGTAAGACTAAACACCACGTATAATCTATCAATTACTACTCTAATGATGCAAAGATTAGAGCACTTGATACAAGCGGGAATCCAATAAATAACTTGAATGTAAATAAAAGTAATTAAAGAACTCAGGAATTATGAGTTCAAGAACCTGGAGAACGATGAAGAACAAACCAGTTGCTGCAAAAGTACAATGTTGAGGAAGATCCGACAGATCCAGCTCCTCCTCCTCTGCTCTCCTCTTCTCTCTCCCTATTTTCTAGATTACAACTAGAACTAACTAGAACTAGAACTAGAGGAACTAGAACTAGAACTAGATGAACTAGAACTAGAACTAGATGAACTAGAGGTAGAACTAGATGAAATAGAGGGATCCTCTCTACTTGGATGAAGAATTGAAGCCCTAACTTTGATTTTGTAGAAGAGGTATGATCTCCAGGGGCTAGGGGGCCTATCTTATATAGTCTTTTCAGATGAATCTGGGACATCGGATCAAACCGACATTAATCGCACGGTTTTCCTTGATCTTTTAGGTCGGTGGAGCACGATCCGCGAGTTTGGATGTGATTGGGCAGAACTCCAGGGCGGGTGCCTAGGAGAGTAGGGCAGGCGCCCTGCCTCTGAGCCCGATTGCCTTCCCGTTTGTTCCCGTGGCTTCTGGAGTCTTCTAGATGGTCGAAAATTGCGCGGCACGTTCATATCTCTATGTAATCCTGACATGTGGGCCTTTCTTCCATATTTCCTGATAACCCCCTGCAGAAATAGACAAACACCAAAACTCATGGAATTCTGTCAGATGAAACCCTAGGTCTAGGTGTTGGTTGCATATAAGTCCTTTTCCATGATTAGTTGATGGTTAAATGTGAGCATTAAGGACCATCAACAAGCTCCCCCAAGCTTAACCTTTGCTCGTCCCAGAGCAAAGCTAAAATCAGCAAGAAAACAGGGGTTACTTTTATGCCTCTTACTACCGGGTTTTTAAGTTATCACTAAGGTCTTAAGTGATTGAAAAACAGAATGATCAAGTCAAGCACTATGTCTCAAGTTCTTCTGTCTTACCTTTGTTCTGGAGTTGTTTGTAAGTTTCCAAAATAAAACTGAGGCATCTTCCTTCTTCTCGAAAGATATATAAGTAGAGCTTTAAAAGTTTTAGCATACTTACTTTGCATTTTGCTATGTCAATGCTCAGAGCAAGGGAGAGGAATGTCATACTCCTAGATCAAGACCTTTGACCTTTTTGAAAAGTTTGTCATCTCTTACTGGCATATTGCTTATTAGAGGGACCATGGGCTATCATTTTTTTCTTTCTTTCTCTTTTTTTTCAAGTGGGCACCAAGTGCCCCTAATTCTACTATCGGACACGTGTCCATTTTTTCACTCAGGTGGGTATATTTGTACCCCTAATTCTACTTCGAACACTTGTCCATTTTTACCTCTCGTCTCACTCTCTTTTTTTCGAATCAAATTTTTGCATAGTCCCATGCCTCTAACGCAATAATACTTCAGAAGAGTGAATCTTTTATATTTTTAAAACAAAAAGATCTTGATCTTTAGAGAATGATAATTCTCTCAACCAAAACTACAAGAATTAACAATGGCTTGAACAAAGCAAGTGCCCATAGTTTTAATATTTATATCTTATAAGACTCTAGGTATTATGTTAAATAGGATCTCATCATTCATTTTTTTTGATTTTCAAAAGATAAAATCTACAGAACTCTAGCGAAACTTGGAACAAGTTAAATAGTAGCTCAGACCTTCTTTTTATTTTATTTAAAACTTAGGATTACACAAAACTATTGTATATTACTCAAAAGAAAAACTTTGTTTGGTTTCATGGTTATGCATTTTTATTTATTTATTTCCGAATACTAGTAAATAAAACCAAGAAAGAAAAGTAATACTTATCAAGATACACGTGGGGGTGCCTCCCCAAAGCTGGATGTTGACATAGTCGTTCATTCTTGTGGCCTGTATGTTCGGTCTCACTCTTCTTAAGCCTCAAAATCCTACACAACCCAAATAGACAACAAAACTAGTGGAGCATGTTAAGGGTTAGGTAATTGTCTAGAGCTTATGAGAGCTTAATATGAGAATTCTATGAACTCAATCACATCAAGTTCCTCTACCAGGTTGTTTTGTGGCTCGAGATAGATTTTTAAGTGTTGACCATTTACCTTAAAAGTGTTACATATGTCATCTTGGATGGTAATGGCTCCATGAGTTGAAGTGTCAATAACCTTGTATGGTCCATCCCACTTACTTCGTAGCTTACCATGCCCAAAGAGCTTAACTCTTGAATTGAATAGTAGAACCTTATCTCCAGGCTTAAACTCCATGTGCTTGATTCTCTTATCATGTCATTGTTTTGTTCTCTCTTTATAGATCCTTGAATTGTGGTAGGCTTTCTCTCTCCATTCTTCTAGCTCAGATAGTTGCATTAGATGATTCTCGCTGGCGAGGTGGAGATCCATGTTCCATTTCTTGATGCCCAATGAGCCTTAAACTCTACTTCCACAGGCAAATGACAAGTTTTTCCATATACAAGTTGATAAGGTGACATGCCTATGGGTGTTTTGAATGCAGTTTTATATGCCCAAAGTGCATCAGGAAGTTTGTCCTTCCACCCCTTACCCATCTCATCGACGGTCTTTTGTAAAATATTTTTAATTTGTTTGTTAGATGTTTCGGCTTGACCGCTAGTCTAAGGATGGTATGGTGTTGCAACGTTGTGTCCAACTCCATGATCGGCTAGGTACTTTTGGAAGATTTTGTCGATGAAGTGGGAACCTCCATCGCTTATAACTATCTGGGGCATACCAAAGCGAGGAAAGATTACTTCATGGAACATTCTCTTGGCATGTTTTGAATCAACTGATCGACAAGGTAGGGCTTCTACCCATTTGGACACGTAGTACACAGCTACTAAGATATACTCACAATTCCCAGACATAGGGAATGGCCCCATGAAATCAATGCCCCATACATCGAAAAGTTCTACTTGAAGATTATTTTTGAGAGGCATTTCATTTCGTGAGCTGATATTCCCATGTGTTTGACATCGGTGGCATCTCCTGACAAAGTCCTTTGTATCTTCATACATCATTGGCCAGAAAAAGCCACTTTGCCAAATTTCTGCATGTGTCCGGAATGCTCCATAGTGTCCTCCATATGGCGAGGCATGGCATCTTTCCATAATTTGAGTAGCCTCAGCCATAGGAACACACCTTCTCAAGAGTCCATCAGCGCAGACTTAGAAAAGATGTGGAAACGACTATCATGAAGCAACTTCCTTTTGTTTGCACCAGGTGGGACATAGCCTTTTACTATAAAGTTTACGATGTCTGCGTACCATGGATCTGCATGTGTTATCTTAAGAAGGGTGTCATCCCTTAGGTAGTCATTTATGGGAAGCTCATCATGTGTTTCCTTATATTGAAGCCTAGATAAGTGGTCGGCTATGGAATTCTCAACTCCCTTCCTATCTCGGATTTCTATGTCAAAGTCTTGGAGTAGAAGAATCCATCGAATTAGACGAGGCTTAGCATCTTTCTTACTGAGGAGGTACTTGAGAGCAGCATGGTCTGAATAGATGATTATCTTTGCCCCCACTAAGTAAGATCTAAACTTGTCTATAGCAAAGACATCAGCCAAAAGCTCTTTCTCACTTGTAGTGTAATTGAGCTGTGGTCCAGACAAGGTTTTTGCTAGCATAGGATATGGCATTATGCTTTTTATCCTTGGTTTGTCCTAAAACAGCACGAAGCGCAAAATCGCTAGCATCATACATGATCTCAAAAGGAAGATTCCAATCAGATGGTTGGATAATCGGGGCTGAGATGAGTGCTTTCTTAAGAGTTTGAAAAGATTCATGACACTCATCACTAAAGATGAAAGGTGCATCCTTAGCTAGGAGACTAGTTAGGGGTCTAGCAATTTGAGAGAAGTTCTTGATAAAGCGTCTATAGAACCCTGCATGTCCCAAAAAGCTACGGATTCCTTTCACATTCGTGGGATGTGGAAGTTTTTCAATAACTTCAATCTTTGCTTTGTCCACCTCTATACCACGTTTGGACACTTTATGTCCTAGCACTATTCCTTCCTGAACCATAAAATGGCATTTCTCCCAGTTCAGGATTAAGTGCTTTTCTTCACATCGCTGCAAGACTCTATCTAAATTCTCCAAACAATGACCGATGGTTTTGCCATAGACGGTAAAATCATCCATGAAAGCCTCCATGATTTTCTCAATCATGTCCGAGAAAATAGACATCATGCACCGTTGGAAAGAAGCTGGAGCATTGCACAATCCGAACGACATTCGTCGGTATGCATAAGTTCCATACGGGCATGTAAAGGTAGTCTTTTCTTGATCATCTGGGTGGATTGGGATTTTGTGATATCTATAATAACCATCAAGGAAACAAAAGAAAGAGTGGTTTGCAAGCCGTTCCAACATTTCATCAATGAAGGGTAACGGAAAGTGATCTTTCTTTGTAGCCTTGTTGAGTTTTCGATAGTCAATACACATACGCCACCCAGTGACAATTCGTTGAGGGATGAGTTCATTCTTCTCATTCCTAACGACAATCATTCCTCCTTTCTTTGGCACTACTTGGACAGGGCTAACCCACTCACTATGTGGCACAGGATAAATAATCCCAGCATGATAGAGTTTGAGGACCTCTTTCTTAACAACCTCTCGCATAACATTGTTAAGTCTCCGTTGTGGTTCCCTTGAAGGTGTAAAATTGGGATCAATAGGGATACGATGAGTGCAGAGAATGGGACTAATGCCCGTGAGATCTTCGAGAGAGTAGCCAAATACTGATCTATGCCTTTCAAGAACAGTGACAAGTTGTTGTGTTTCATAATCGGAAAGCTTGTCACTGATAATTACTAGAGTTTTTGGGTTGTTGTGCAGTAAGACATATCTAAGGCCAGAAGGAAGAGGTTTTAACTCTATCGAAGGAGGTGAAGGTTGTTCATTTTTGTCTAGCTCAACGGTTCTACCAACTCTTCTTCTTCTTGAACAAAATGTTCATGATTAAAGAATGGTTGGGCCATCTCCTCTCGAGTCAGCATTAAGATCTCCTCAATAGGATCTGGTTCAAGTTTGGGTTCCACTATCGTGTTAATTGATCTAGCAAGAGGAACAACAATAGTGGAATTCCCAACCTTGAAGTCTAAATGACCTTGTTGTGGTTGTTCTTGTAGAAGTTTCATGATTGGTCTGCCAATCAAGACAGGAATCTCTGGTATGTCAAAAATGTGAAAATCTAGACATATTCTAGAGTCCTTGATTCTAACAGGAACTGCCCGTAATACCCCATGGCTTTCTAGAATTAATCTAGATGGACTTTGTAAAAGTTTTTGGGATGGGGTTATGGACTCGTTGGGATAATGAGTGTCAGCTAACTCCTTGGAAATAACATTTATCCCAACATATGGATTGTAGTGGACCTTCCTAGGGGACCCTCTAATTTGGCACAGAAGAATGGTTGAAGGAGTGATGATTCGAGCTACCTCAAGAGACAGCTCTACTTCTGTTAGCCATTCATAACTCAGAATAGCCGATAGGCTTTTGATGTGTTCGATGTCAACAGATTCTACTCTTAGAATGGATTGAGTGGTCCTTGCTAGAGGTCGTGTTTGGATAGGAAAATTCGAAGTGTTTCCATAATCTTCAAAAAGATCTTCCTCGAATTCAAAGGGAAGCTCTAAAGGTGGTGGTTCATCATCCCTTAGTTGGTTTTGCATTCCCATATTAGGAGGTACCTCTACAACCAAATTAATAGATGGGTCAGGTGGAATTTCTAACTCGGTTGCAAGTTCCTCATCTTTTGGTTTAGGATCAGGCTCGACTTCTTTTTCTTGTTCAGGAAACTCATCATAAATGCCTGTGTAAGGGGTATTTTCAAATATTCTTTCTAGGATAGCTCTCCCCTCATATGTGAGTTTGTGTGTGAATGATCCTCCTGAAGCAATGTCGATTTGAAGAGCAGCTTCCTTGTTTAGACCACGATAAAAGTGGTAGTACAATAAATGGTTAGGCAGGGAAAGGTTTGGACCTGAATTGGTAAGGCTTGTGAACCTAGCCCAGGCTGCTCCTAAAGTTTCCTTCTCTCTTTGTTTGAATGTAAGAATTTCGATTATAAGGTCAGCGATTCAAAAAAGTGGGAAGAAAGCGAGACAAAAGTTGTCCCGAAGTTCATCCCAATTTCCATTAACGTCTGCTACAGAATGAGCATACCACTTTTTTGCTCTTCCCAAAAGGGAGAATGGAAATAATTTCCATCTAAGGGTTTCTTGTGTTATGCCGGAAACAGATCGGCAAGAGCACAACTGCTCGAATTCTCTAAGGTGGGTGTATGGATCTTCATCTACTTGCCCAGAGAAGTGTTGCTCCTGAATCATGGCTATTAGATCAGGGACGAGGTCATAGCCATCTGTAAGAATTGGATGTGATGATGGTGGTGGCTCTAATAACTCGCCCTTTGGAGCAAAGAATTTATAGATAGGAGTGAAATCCATGTGATATGGTGAAAAATGGTAAGGTAAAAGGAAAAGAAAAAGGATACACGGATGACTTGGTTCGAAACTAGCACAGCTACCGTTCCCCTGCAACGGCGCCAGAAAGCTTGTTGGGTATTTTAAACGCAAATAGAAAAATCCGCAAGCGCACGGATACCGTTGTAGCTTTCACCTGGGAATATTCTAGAGTATCGATTTTCCACAGGGAACGTGACTGTACTAATTAAGATTCAAGATCGCCCAAGGATAACTATATAATTATTTTTTGTTGGGAAGAGAGGAAGTTTCCTGAGAGTTCTCTAGTTGATCTAAGAATCAAGAATTACTTCAAAGATTATTTATTTCAGGACATCAGAACACTAACCACAGAAAGAGATGAGAAGGGGGCTAGGAAGCTCTGACTACGGTCCTACAAACACCGATCCAAACGAGGTGGAATACGTCGACCGTTAGGGCTGTCACTACCCTAGGGCTACCACAACAATCCGTAGGATTGGGTGCAATTTCATGTAATTGCAAGACTAAACACCACGTCTAATCTATCAATTACTACTCTAATGTTGCAAAGATTAGAGCACTTGATGCAAGCGGGAATCCAATAAATAACTTGAATGTAAATAAATGTAATTAAAGAACTGAGGATTTATGAGTTGAAGAACCTAGAGAACGATGAAGAACAAACCAGTTGCTGCAAAAGTACAATGTTGAGGAAGATCCGACAGATCTGGCTCCTCCTCCTCCGCTCTCCTCTTCTCTCTCCCTATTTTCTAGATTACAACTAGAACTAACTAGAACTAGAACTAGAGGAACTAGAACTAGAACTAGAGGAACTAGAACTAGAACTAAATGAACTAGAACTAGAACTAGATGAACTAGAGGTAGAACTAGATAAACTAGAGGGATCCTCTCTACTTGGATGAAGAATTGAAACCCTAACTTTGATTCTATAGAAGAGGTATGATCTCCAGGGGCCAGGGGGCCTTGCTTATATAGTCTTTTCAAAAGAATCTGGGCCATCGGATCAAACCGACATTAATCGTACGGTTTTCCTTGATCCATTAGGTCGGTGGAGCACGATCGGCGAGTTTGGACGTGATTGGGCAGAACTCCAGGGCAGGCGCCCAGGAGAGTAGGGCGGGCGCCCTGCCTCCAAGCCCGATTGCCTTCCCGTTCGTTCCCGTGGCTTCTGGAGTCTTCTAGATGGTAGAAAATTGCGCGGCATGTTAATATCTCTATGTAAACCCGACGTGTGGGCCTTTCCTCCATATTTCCTGATAACCCCATGCAGAAATAGACAAACACCAAAACTCGTGGAATTTTGTCAGGTGAAACCCTAAGTCTAGGTGTTGGTTGCATATAAGTCCTTTTCCATGATTAGTTGATGGTTAAATGTGAGCATTAAGGACCGTCAACACTGTCATAAACCAAAAATAAAGTGACACCAAGGATTATGCAAGGCTCATATATGTGGGCTGGTTTGACTAACATTTTTCATAAAATCTTAATTTGAAGTTAGACAATTACCTTCTTCTTAGCAACAAGTTAATTACTTAAAACAGCTATCCTCTAGATTAGCACCTGTTCTAAGCAAATACTTGGTAATTAAGCATCACAATAATAACCATATCCAAACTATCACATAGCCATCATTATCATTATCATAACCATTAAGTTCACTTAGTGTGCTCTATGTTGCCGCTGCTCAAGTCAAGTTCTCACTATCCGGGAGAGACGGCGAGTCAAATCGATTCCTATCCAGCTGGAGGGGTATTCCTAGCACTCACCCAGGCATATTTTGCAAGAGCAGCCTTAGGTCACCTTTAGCACAACTCAGGACTATGTCGCGGGTCCGATCAGCGCCACACCCCAGGGACGACAATCTGCTAGGATCAGGACTGTAACCTGACAACTCGGTCTTACGCCATTGACTCCTCGTATATAATTACTACCAACTGGGGTGCGCACTCAAACAGAATGGGGTGCTTGGTCTGAGTTGACTCATAGGCTTTTTGGTCGGAATGACTTATCCGGCCAACTAAGTGTTAGGCATGCGTTCAACATGACAAGAGGACGTACAACGTATCGGTCCTCAAATGACACAGACGGGGATAGATCCACACCCAAGACCTCTATGCCTTGTTGTTTCACTACCATCATCCCACCCGGTCTCCATTCATTATTGTCACATGGTTATTTCCACAATAGCAAATATGGCCAACCGTGATCAGATATCCACCTATCTCTCGCATGTGATAGAAAATCACCCGGCTTCTACCGAACTAAGCATGGCTAAGCAGTGCTTCGATCCTGGACCTACTCAAGGTGAGGTATAAGGTGGACAAGGTAGTCATTATGCAGCAAGGGTGTCATATCAAATGTACAAACATGACCCAAAGCTTCTATGATTAAGTATATACTAGCTTATCGAGTAGGTGTATATCTCCTCTCCGGTAGAGAAGCTAACTACACAAACTACCCAACTTATACTACCCAATTTCAGCAATTGGGCTGTTGGACAGACAAGGCAGTCACAAGATCTATCTATAACATGGTCATCGGTTGGTAAAATTAAGTGAGTGAGCACTTTCTGGAAAGCTTATCAAATTGTCTAAAACTCATGTTTAGACATCAGAGGGTGATTCCCAACAGAAAGAGGTCAAAACAGACAAAGTCTCAGGTCTGCTCTGGAAATTCCAGAGAGCAAGCACTTTGCAACAGCAACTGGCAACTGTCATAACTTCTAAACTGTTCAGCCAAATGTTATGAAATTTGGACACAACGTAGACGGGTAACTTATCTATAAGTTTTTTATAAACAAGGTTTCCAGAAAACGTCATCTTCATGCAGTTCTTTTGGAATTTCTATCAGCTACACAGAATTTGCTCTAGACAAGGCATAAAAAGCAAAATAATATTTTACCACATATTGAGAAAGTAACATTGATCCAAACCAAAAGCACCAGTAGCTAGAACATGTCTAAGAAACATTATAAAACATCATGGCAAGACCAAAACTTAGTGTTAATAGCCCCTTTTCTATTTATTGATTACTAATGGTGAATTAATGAGCATATAGCATCATTGCTCCACAAATTCCAACAAAATTACAGCAAACTGATCATGGTTCAGCAAGGTTACTATAAAATTTTCATTGCCATTGGACATGTAGATCATAGTGTACAAAAATAACAAGCTACCAAAGGCATTAAAGGCATAAATGAGAAACCCTAGCAAAAAGTATCAAACAACAGATTTCGGATTTTTCATAGCTTTAACTTCACGTGACTACATTATCCAGCAAGGTTCATCCAAAAAGGAGCTATAACCTATTTATTAAAAATACCACAAGAAACTCCTATTTAAACAAGGGATAATCATAACTTCCTCATCCAGCATCAAAAAATCATTCATAATTTATCAGAGTATATTCATAGCATAAGTAACATCTTCCTAAATTTTCATGGCCATAGGGCTTACAGATTTAAAGATAAAATTCTCCTCTTTTTATTAGGGAATAAAGGAGATAATTCATAACTAAATATTTCTCCAAAAACATGGTATGCTTCATAATTTTATTAAAAACTAGACTACCTCAAGAAGATAAAAAAATTTGAATCATTCAATTTGGATCTGCCAAACACAAGATATGAATTTTACAAACACAACACTAAATCTGCCAAAAAATCAAACCAGAGAGAGATAGAGACTGACAGGGGGACCCACTGGTCAGCAGGACCCACTTGACAGTGACACAGAGACGAGCTCATCACCGGCGAAACTCGACGACGGCGAGGTTGTTGGGTATTCTTAACATCATTACAAAAAGTAGACTTAGTTTTCTAATTCTGATAACAGTGCCAAAAATGCCAAACTTATCCCTCATAACACTTAAGCAAAGTTGTCATCCCCAGTATTGAAATATGCAATTGCTCTTCTAAATAAATAATGAATTGGATCTGCAAGCGTACAGATTAATACCGATGTAGCATTTTAACCGGGAAGTATTCCAGGTATCATTATTTATATTTTTACCACTGGGAAGGGATTAGTAATCATCAATATTGATTACAGAATAGAATATGAGATTGAGTATCTATCATTGCATATATAATTGAGAACATTTATCTAACTCTTTCATATAGGGGTAAGTGTCACATAAAAGATATATGAAGTAATGAATAGTGACAAAGAAAATTAATCTGATCAGCATAACTTAGCTACATAATAAATATGATAAGCACCTCAATTAGATATTCTAGAAAGTCATTAGCATGGTATTAGAACGAACTACAAGAATATTCCCTAAGTTATTCTCAACTATATAGTCTAGCATTATCATAATTAGTGCAAGCATACTTAGCAATCATTGCGAGACAAGACTACGCCCATGCATAATGATATTAGCAAGGTAAATGAGAAACATAGCAATCACTCCCCTATAATAATATTGCTCTGCCAGCCCAATACATGAGAGGGGGACTATATAAGAATCAATGAAGCTGTCACTATCAAGAACTACCCCACGATCTGGCATATTAGGTACAATCGCAGATAAATACGGTATAAGCACCACGCCTACACAATATCTATCATTTACCCATGGATCCGATGGACAAACGCTATACGATCCTAAGCATGTATATAGATCCAATCTAACTAAGCCAAGTACATAACTATGATAAACTAAGAACAATATAATCATACAAGTAGAGCAAAGTCATAAGCAATTTATTGAAGTAGAACAAAGTCATATTCATAATATTGAAGAACAAAGATGATTAAAAGAACAATTAGAAGAACAATTAGAGAATTACCAAGAATCCTCTTGACAGATCCGGAAACCAATCGAAGATTGACTCCTTCTAGTTCTAATTCTATGTAGCTATGCTAATCTAGATATCAAATTGTTGTGGTAGCTCTAATCTTGATAAGAGGCTTCTTCTCCCTTGAGGAATAATAAATTAGCGTTGAGAGGCTCTCCCCTCCAGGGGCCAGGGGGTCTGGTTTTATAGTCCCTTCAAGTGAATATGGGCCGTTGGATCAAACCGACATTGATTGAACGGTTATCCTTGATCCTTTAGGTCGGTGGAGATCTTTTCCGAAAGAGTGTCCTGATTGGACTCCAACAGGGGGCGGGCGCCCTGGTTTCCTGGGCGAGCGCCCTGGGCCTGGCCCCGTTTCGCCTCCGCTTCGTTCTCGTGGCTTCTGGAGTCTTCTAGATGTAAGATAATTGCGCGGCACGTTAATATCTCTATGTAATCTCGACGTGCGGGCCTTTCTTCCATATTTCCTGATGACCCCCTGCAGAAATAGACAAACACCAAAACTCGTGGAATTTTGTCAGATAAAACCCTAAGTCTAGATGTTGATTTCATTTGGATCCTTTTCTTTGTTTATTTTGTAATTAAATTTGATACATAAGGACTATCAGCAGAGGTCTCGGGGGGATCCAAGGGCACGGTTGTGTTCCTCTCATCATGGCGGACCTAACGAGGTACGATGCCCTAACTCTACCAAGCTGTAGGTTGCTCGCCGGCGTGAATGGCGGCTCGGCGGCGCTGCGGGCGGTACGCCTGCATGCTCGGCCGATGCCGACGTAGTTGAGGTTCACGTCAAGCATCAGTGGGTCAAGGGGAAGCTATAGGAACAAGAATGGGAGGAAATGGTGGAGCAGGGAGGCCTGGCCACATCGCCAGAGAGCATGGCGGAACACCCACGAGGTAGAAGCTGCTCGGAGCTCGGCAATGCTGCCTCACCTGGGCTCGGCAGTGGCAAGGAAGGTGATGTCGAGGTAGAGGAGGCACTAGCGAAGCTTTTGGCGGGCTGGCTTGGCCGGAGACGCGACGGAGAGCTCGGGCGAGGTCGCTGACCCACGGTGGAGCTTGCCGAGGAAGAAGGCGGAGGGGAGAGAGCGTGCTGGGGAGGGAATGAGAGCCTGCTGCCGCTTGGAGTGCTTCGTGGCGTAAAGGAGGTCGCGTCGGGGCTGACAGGTGGGGTCGCCAACGACATACGGCTGACTCGTGGCCGGACACGTAGCCGCGCATGGCGCCCCTGCTCTGTCTGACGAACTCGATTGAGATTTCAAATGATGACTGAAATAGAAACTTTGTCGATGTTTTACTCGCAATCTACTTGGTGGATTTGGCTCAAATTTATTCCATTGGGTAGAGCTACATGAGTTATACAAGTTTGGTTTAAGAATCATAATCTAAATCGCGCTGGAATTCAAACTACAAAGCTCCCAAGTACCCTAACTCTAAGTGTAAAAACAGAACTGAAATCTGTCTTGTGGTCCACTTTTGAGCATGTTCCACACATTTTCATGAAGGGGTCCCAAAATAACTTTTGTATCTCATAAAATTTGCTACAACTTTGATTTAGCGATCATTGTCATGAAAGGTCTGTAACACTGTTTTCATAAAAGGTCTTTGAAAAGAGGTCTAGGAGGTCAAAGTAGGTCAAACTAGGGTTACCATGACTTAGGGGCAGTTTTGGGTGACACCTTCAACATGAACATTGTTCCAAAACATATTCTAAGCTTAGATAAAGTATTTGTGGGGACAATAGACACCTATTTGCATTGGTCATACTATGGCATAGCATATATAAGCATTTCAACAATCCTTTGCTTACAATTTCACATGAAATGACATATGATCATGGCATGATGCTTATGAGTGAATGTGATAATGCTCTTGCTAATGCAATGCAAGATCTTGACATGCAAGGCTAACACTAGAACTGTTACAGAAAGTAAACATGCTTAAGGAAAATTAATCTATGCAATGTTAATGAGTAAATATGGATAACTGCTGATGTTACCTGCTAATGAAGGTTTAAATTTTTAAGTCTTCTAGATATGTCATACCCTGGCTTTTAAAAGAAAACCAGAGTGGTCATATGTGTGCCTAGGAAGTCCATAAATAACAAAAAATAGAAATATCAGAAACAATGTTATATATAGCGGAAAACATATTTATAATAACACTTACAACTCTCATAGTATGCGGAAACAATTGGTAAACTTTTTAGGCTCCATTCTTCTCAGGGACGGCTGACTGGGGGCTCTGTACGCCAAGCACTTCTGATATACTTCTAGAAAACTTCATGACATCTTTATCCTTCTTCTGAGCAGCACTTTACTACACACTGAGGGATGTGGGGGAAATAGCAAGGGTGAGTTCATGTCGAACTCAACAAGTATAGGAGGAAAGTATAATGACATGCAAGGCTTAATCAAAGGAAAAGCTAACACTGTTTAAATACAGGTGAGCTTTTTAAGTTGACAAACTTTTTTTACAACTCTATTATTAGAACAACCTATTACTAGCTGTGATTAGAATTTCCCAACCCTTATTTAGATGAAGTAAATTAACAATACTATTAGTCATCATTATAATTATTAAAATTATTATTAAGATCACCGAGGTAGCAACCTCGGATAGTAACTCGGGGTAGCAACCCCATTAAGGACCTGGGATAGCAATCCCAACTAAGAACACAGGATAGCAACCCTGCCAACACGGAATAGCCATTCCGCCAAAGCATGAGGTAGCAACCTCAACCAAGTTCTGCCTCCAAGTTTCATGTGATTCCAATTTGCTCATCATGTGAGAATCTAGGCCGCTCGTGACCGTGAGCATGGCTGATATATCAGTTTTATCCTCTGCAGAGGTGTGCACTTTCACTCCAAGTCGTGATTCCCATTTGCCCGGGGTCGCGACTCCCCAAAACACTACCAAGGTGAGCAGGTAGGGTTTCACTACAAGACCTTTCACAAGGTCAAACTAATAGGATGCCACTCGTAAGTTTTGGCCGGGGCGCGCGGCAGTCGTGCCCATAGCAATGGGACCCCGAATTGACTGACCTCTTAATATGAATACCCAAGCTAATTCCTTACGCCTACCCGGAAAGTAACTCCCTACCAACGGAGGTCCTGGTAATTAGTCAAGCCAGAGCCATATAGCTTGGAGCTGCACTGTATGTCCCAGGGGGGCGCTCCATGACTAAGTCCTTACAGAGAGCAGATATGGGTACGCTCGGCAACCGGGCCAACCAACTGTATCAGCTCCCCCTTTCCTCAACAAACCATGATGCTTGCAAGCACCACAACATCTCTGTCACCAAAGTGACCATTATCCACCATTGGAGCATTAGTCATCATCGAAGAATTCATTAGGCAAGATTATTACTTTTATTATTATATAGATTAGATGAGTAGAACAGCTAAGCATATCTACTATTCACTATACTACCCATGTATAAACCTACGTATACAAGGAATAGTAGTAAAGAGCTAGTCGAGTCCTTATGGTTTGCAGTATTAAGACACATGCAATGGTAAGTAAATGTATTTAAAGTTCATAGGTACAATATGATCAAAGGGTCCCTGCACTTGCCTTTAATTTCTAGTGTATAACTGCTCAGAACTCTTTGGTTTCTACCTCTGATCTTTATTTTATACTGCAAGTATCGGTCCCTAGCTCCTTGTCTTCACTGTTGACAAACTACGCTTCTTCTACTCAAGCAAACAAGCAACACAAACAGACAAATAACAATCATGACTAAGATCAAACGACAATCAAAAGAAAAGCTTAGGAAGAGCGCACTACACGATGAAAGGTCCTTGTTTGGTTTTGGTAATTGAGTGACAACTTAGGTGGACTAATAGTGTTTATGTGAGATACACAGGAGATTAGTCCACAGGTGATGATGTGATGATGGACGAGCTCATTGCACATGAGACATGACATGGAGTCATGTGACTAGGGTGGAGAAGATCAAGGTGAGGCTTAGCTTGATGGACCGGTTGCAAGAGTGAAGGGCAAGTCGGAGGCTTTGAAGCGAGGGACTGCGTGTGACGGTGAAGCTTGAGCAAGACTTGGCGCCGATGGACCAAGGCAACAGTGAAGAGCAAGTGAGGTCAAGATCGATGAACCAATACGGTCACATGATGGTATGAAGTGGATCATATCATTTGGTGATTGGTTGGTGCATGTGTTTCATCAACATTGGAGGAGATGGAATGGAAAGCGCAATGTAAAAGTATAACCTAGGGGCATTTCCATTTAACCGGTCATAGGTGTTTAGAGAAGTTTATGACCAGATTTAGGATAGATGGCTGTACTATTAAGAGGGGCAAACTTGTTTGCATATCGGTCATCTAGTGCCACTTGAGCGATCTAACTTTGCATACGTGTTAGGATCGAGTGGCGCGGCAAGTTTGAGAGGCTAACTCATCTGCGAAAATGTTTGTGAAATGCTAACACACATGCACATGGTGGTGTACACTTGTTGGTGTTGGCACACTTTTGCAAAGGAGGTGGAGTTCCTAGGGTAGAGAGGGGTTTGGGTTTGCACAAGGTGGTGTACACTTGTTGGTGTCGGCGCTTTTGAGAAAATTAAGTGTATATTTTCTATTGCGCCGGTGGGAAATTTGGAGAAGTCGCGGGAGTGTTTCTCACTGAGAAACACTCACCGGACGCACTACGCGGAGGCACCGGACACTGGCCTTTAGCATCCAGTGTACTGTCGGGACTGACCACAGGAAGCAGAGTGCACCGGACGCACCGGTGTGAGTCCGGTGCTCAGCGTCCGGTGTGCGGGCGTTTTGCGACCCTCTTTGCGCATGGGTCCGGTGAACACCGGACGCTACCGATGCTTAGTGTTCGGTGACCCTGCGAGTTTGCAGTGCTCTCTGCGCACGAGTCTGGTGAGCACCGGACGCATCCGGTGAGAACCAGCAGAGCGTCCGGTGGTGCTGTGTCAGGCACGAGCGTGTGCTAGCCGTTGGCGGCAATGGTCAGGTTCAAACAGCTAGTGACACGTGGTTGTTTCTATAGCACTGGACATACTGTTCTAGCATCCTAGACGGCTTGGTGGCTTGTGACTCCGTTGAAGCAAGTAAGGAGATTATGCGGTGCTCCGTAGAAGAGATTGTGAGGGGTACGATGCTCACCCCGCGGGGATCACGAAGAGCAACTCTAGTTGAGTGAGACGTGAAGAGCGACAAGTGGTCCGGCCGGGTCAATTGCTAGAGCTTGTGGTAAGCACTCCACGTGGGAGAGTGTGACTTGCGGGTCACCACTAGCAAGAGGACTGGCGGCAACCTTGGAGATTGTCTCAATGGGTATGTAGCTTGGTGGCAACCAAGTGAACTTCGGGAGAAAATCATCGTGTCAACATTGTTCATCCCGTTGGTTTGCAAGTTCCTAACACAAGCTTGTTCTTACATTCATATACTTGTCTTTGTGTAGTTGCTCTTGTAATTAGTTAACTTGTGTAGCTTGCTAAGTTACCTTCTTGCTTGTGTAGCTAGAAGTAGTTCCCTTGTGTGACTAGTTTGGTTTGTGTAACCTTGTTAGTCACATTGCTTAGTTTGTGTGGCTAAGTAATTTGTGCTCTCTAATTTGGCATTGGTTGCCTTGTTATTGAGCATTGCTAGTTAGCTTACGAGCTTTGTGCTTTTTGCTTACTAGTTGTGTAAGAGCTCTCTGATCTTGCAAAGTACTAGTGACGTAGGTTTGTGTGACCTTGCTCCTAGAATTGGTTAGGTGAGCTCTTGCTAAGGTAGCACCTTGTTTGCTTGTTTAGGATCTTTTACAAGGTGCTAGATAACTTAGATAGAGGGGTGTAGTCTTGGCTAGACCGATAGTTTTAATTCCGCATTTGTTTCGGTTAGCCTACGTAATAAATTTTAGAAAGGACTATTCACCCCCCTCTAGTCTGCCATCTCGACCCACGACACGGCTTGTTGCTACAATCGTGACAACACAAGAACGATTGAGAACGGATGTATCATTAAACGGACACAACTTTCGAGGTTCGAAATGTAACGGAGGAAACTATACGCTTGATGTGTTTTATTTAATGAAAAGAGATGATGAACTTTTCAGTGAGTTGACCAAATTACAAAGAATTGTAAAGGTTAGGGTTAAATGTTAGTCATATTCGATTTATAAATAATTATAAACCACTGAAGCCAATCAAGCATTTATATTTTTGAAATATAGAATATATGAAAGCAACTAATCGAGTGATTATATGTCATTTTTAAACTAATCAAGTTATAATTAATAAAGAAACATTAAGGTTGATATTAATAACGTGGACATTTATTTATTTAAAAAAAAGATCAAAATTATAAACATAATTTACTTTTAAATCAAAAAGACTTTAGATAAACATTACTAAATTATTTATGTGCTTCATGTTTAAATAATCAAATAATAATTAAGAAATATTTAAGTTCACATTTGATTATAAAGATATCAAAGTGTAATCCTAAATTATTTTTAAATTAATTAAATAGAAATGCATTCAAAACATTAATTAGATTAATTATACTCATTAACATGAGACAATGAAAATAGCATTACTAATATGTAGATTACACCCACATAGTCACAATGCAATGAGAACCGAATTACAAACCTAGATTGTTCCTAATTTAAAAGTTATTCAATAAATATTATTTAAATCAATAAATTCGAGAATAAGATACATGATAAATATTTATACTACTGCGTAGAGCACGGTGATACGAAACTAACGCAACCAGAACGGGATCGATCAGAGTTAAAACACACATTCTATGGCCAAAACTAGATCAGATAACATGTTTTTATATTTTAAATAAATCAGACGGCATTTTATAAACTTTTGGACTGTGGGCACCATTTCTCTAAAATACAAGGGCTAAAATAGAAAAGGCAGGGGCATATTTCTTATTATTTTGAACTGGTTTGGATGGTGGGTTGATTACCAAAAATAATAGGGGCCTTTTTGCAAAAGTTTAGGGACTGACCAAGACCTTGACTAGTTGACCTGGTCGCTTGCGTGGCGCACCCGTGGAGGCCACGTGGCCGCCAAGTCAGCTACGCTGACTCCGCGTTGGCCGCGGTGGCAGGGCATATCTGAGCCACTCGGCTCAGATCGGACGGCTGGGAGGGGATGCGGCTGATGGAGGTCATCGGGGCGGCGCTCATGGCGGTGGTGCGCGGCGGTGGCTCGCCGCAGTAGGGTGCGCTGCCGCTACGGCGCACGACTGGCCGAAGCAAGGACACGGGCGGGTGCGGCTCGGCCTCGCGAACCCGATGCGAGGCACGGGAGCGATTGCGGCTGGCCAGGAGGCACCGCGCGCGCGGTGGAGCGGAGCAGCGGCGGCGGTGCTACAACGGCGAGGGCAAGCATGCGAAAGAGAGCGATAGAGGGGGCGGGAAGTGGTTCGGTGGGTTTCTCACCTCGACGCGAAGCTCAGGGACCGGTCCATGTCTTTTGGGGCGCAACCGTCGAGAAGATGAACGGCGGCTTGGAGCTCGGGGCGGCGCTAGCGGCTTTGGCAGCTACGCGGCTGGGCACGAGGTGGCGGCGGCTGGCCTAGGGTTTAGCGAGGGGCGCGGAGCATAGGGCTAAACCATTTTATAGGCGCGGGAATCCTCGGGGTGCGCGCTCGGGTGGAATTGAGCGGTGGCGGGCGCACCCCGCGCGATTCGAAGGTAGGAGATGGCCCTGACACGTGGGACCGGGGCGTCAGCGGCTCAAGCGGCGGGGGGCTGCGACTGGCGAGCGGGCCCCACGTGGCAGCGGCTCAGGGCTGAGGCGGGCTGGCACTGCTGCGCTTGGCCGGGCTGGGCCGCTAGCGCGGGTGAGAGAGGGAAGGGGGAAGGTGGGCCGAGGGAGAGGGAGCCGGCCCAAAAAGGAGAGAGGGCTTTTTTTTCCTTTTTTTCTTTTTGTAAAACATAAATTCTAAACTATTTTGTCAACCAATTTCTAAACTATTTTGAAACCATATTTCAAAATAAATTTGAGCCAATACTTAGGGATTATTTTGGAATTTGTTTTTAGACTATTTTGAAATCTAAATATATTTTAGTTTAAACACACCTAAATTGTTTTTGCAACTCAAATTTGAATTAGTTTTCAAATAGGACTTTTGGAGTTTTATTTTTGTGAAAACCAACAGGACCTAAATGTGGCACGCTAGAAATTTTGAAATTCATTTTTTTCACAAGCCAAACAAAGCTAGGGCACAAAGCACATAATAACAATACAAAACACCCTTCACTTTTCTTTATAAAAGTTTTAAAATTCCACATTTTTATCTCTTTTTGAATTCAATAATTAAATGAATCTTGGAATATTTTATAAAAAATTAAATCTTTATTTAATTTAGTGTTTTCTAATAACAATCCAAAATTAAAAATTTTGGATTGTTATAAGATAGGACTCTTTCTCTAATCTTGTTTATTCTTTGGGTGCATCTATTGGTCTCGAAGATGGAGACCTAAATGGTTGCACCTCTTAAGATGATGATTCTGAGGATGGTGTCACCCATGTTCTTTGCTTGTCTAGTAGTTTAAAGAGAAGTATTAATAGTGGAGGGTGGGAGCATCTTGCTCAGTGTGCATATTCGTAGGTCTAGAGTGTTCACTTGTAGAATATGGGGAATTGTCAAAGCTCTACATTTTGCTCGAAGTGTGTCCTTCTTGTAAAGACAAGGTAGAAATCAAGTGCAGGCTCTATTGCTGGAAAACACCAATAGAACTAAATCTTTATTCTTCTCTAACCTTGGGCACATTAAACAAGATAAAGTTGATGTTTATGCTCAATCTTAACATGGGGTAGGATCAAAAGATGAGCATGAATGTAGCAATTAAAAATATTTGGTAGAAATGATTAAGTTGCTTAACATATGGAAGAATTGTCTATCTATGCATAATATGTCAATGATTTCATGATTATGACTATCATCTTCCATAAATAAAATGTAAATTTTTAGCTCAATTGGTTAAGATTATGAGATCAAGAGAGTGGTGCTAGGAATATGTGTGAAGAACTAAATATGTTGAATTAATCAGGTTGGAACAAGAAAGGTTGCAACGCAAACATGTTTAGCTCCTCATTTATGTGCATACTAGAATCAAGGAAAGGATGTTTGAATAATGATTACTTACCTTGGGATGTTACCTTTGTTATTCGAGCATGATGGTATCATAACACCTTTTAAGAGTTTTTCTTGCTCGACTATGTGTATCTTATTCCTGAGCAACTTGTCTCCTTTATCACACTCCTTTCTCATTCTTTTATCATGTCATCTTTTTGCTTTTTGATATTTTGACACCTTGTTAGACCTTTTTGCCTCACTCATTATTCTATGCCCGTAGAAGATTAGTGGACCACATATACGTGAAGGAAAACTCAAATTTGGGATACAGGTTGTTTGTCCAGAAATTTTATTAGTTACACCTATGCTAATGAAAAGGTGGTGATTGAATTAGATCATATTCTATACAAGGCATGGCTTAAGACAAAGATAACTTGCAGATGAAGCTAAAGTGAATGAACTTTAATTCTTATAGTTCTTCCATCCATGATGAATGAAGTATGTATTTATGATGAATGAGTTGTGTCTTCTTATGTAAAGTTGTTGGAGTTCATCATGTGCCTTGGTTCATCTCTAGTGTGAGTTTGACTCTGGACTTTCCCCAATTGAGTGTGAGAGTTTTTGTATAGGGGTTAGTCCAACTAAATATCCTATGTCTACTACAACATACTATCGGCTCAAACATCAACCTAGACACCACGTCTAATTTGATCTTGGAAGGCATTTTAACCTAAGCACCTCACTTAATTTTAAAATCCTTTGGAAGTAAGATCAACACACCTATTGGTTCAAAAATCAAACTATAAACCATGTTTAATTTGATTCAGGAAAACAATTGAAACTAAGCACTATGCCTAATTTAAAAGGTGTGTGAAAATACTCCAAACCTTAAGTGTACTATAGCAAACAAAGGTAGCATCAATATTGCATTATGATTGGTTGCACATAACTGGTGTTGTCATCCTTCATTCTTTCTACTCAAACTTGTAATGGTTAGTGACAAAAATACCTGAAGGAATATTCTGACAATTATATCTATATGGCCATTTCACAAGGGCATTGTAGCAAAAGGGTGAACACTCATGCTCCGTGAAAGTACTTGTTTTAGGACAAAATCTTGTCCTTGGGAAACCTTCTAATTTTGCTTTAAGTTGGTGAAGTGGGTTCCCCTACGCCACCAACCTTCATGTACCTAACTCTAGATTTGTACAATAGGATCTACAATATTTGTGATAAACACATGCATCTACAACCTTCCTTTCAAAGTCTTTAGGATCAGGTATCATGAGGGGTTCAAGATCTTATATGTGGAAATGTTAGAGACACCAATTGAACAGAGGATTTCTTATATGAGCATGGATTTGATGAGGTGTTTATGAAATAACTTCCATGCTCATTGATGTCATCTTCCTTTTCAAGCTCCAAGGGTGTTTCTTCATGAATGAATATAGGCAAAAGCTTTGTATCTATTATTCCATGCCTATGACAATCATTGGATGCTTCATACTTGTCTATCTAGTCTTTAATAATGACATATATATTCTTCATATGTTCTAGGCAATTCGTAATACATTCCTACCATTGTCATTGTTCTTTTTGGTCATCCTTGTAGTCTTCATGACTCCTATGGTTGGGATGTCTTAGTGGAGTTCTAGGGTCATCAAGAGACTTAGGAGAGAGAGCATAAGATGGATCATCGAGGTCAAGGATGACTTTAGAGATGGGTTTAGGTGAGACATTTGATCCCTTCTTGGGAAGTCTTGAAATATATTTACTCACAAGCATCTTTGAAAACTTGAACTTAAGATAATCATTAGACAAATTGTTCTTAGAAGAAATTTTAAAAGGTTGTCTTTCTTCTTTCCTTAGAGGATTTTGGGGTCTTGATGGTTTGAGATGGATGGCTAAACCTTGGGATCAGAGTGGTTGTGATTTGGCTTTCAAGACTTTCTCTTCTTGTTTGGGAGATGATTCCTTCTCTTCTTTGTAGAGTTCATATTGAATGCTAGGTCAAGGAGTTGTTTCATCTATCTTATTAAACATAGACCTTTGTTCACTAACGGACAAATGAATAAAAGCTCCTCCAAAGGTTGCACTAAGGGATTCCTAGGAATCCTTGTTAAGACCAATGTAAAAATGTTGAAGGAGTATTGGGTATGGAATGACAAGGTTCGGGGGGTGATGAGTTCATTAAAATGATCCCATGATATGCTAAGAGATTCTTCTTCTAGTTGGCTAAAACTTAGGCTAACCACTTTAGAGATGTGAAAGAAATGTAAACAAAATTTTGAGCATTATGTTTCCCAATCTCCTTGCATACTTTGTATGGTTAGATTGTACAATTGTATTGTTTAGCTATTCCCTTCAAAGATAATGGAAACAACTTCCATCTTACGGTTTTGTCATACATGCTAGCGATATGCAAGCATGTACAAGTCTATTCAAACTCTCATAGGTGTAAGTATGGGTATTTGTTGCCTTTTCCCGAGAAGGGAAGATCATAAATCATGTTTATTAAACACAGGTGCAACTCATAGCTAGGTATTAGGATAGGCTCTAAAGATTTTGGTGGGTCTCGGCTTATGCTCATGGGTGCAGTAAATTGGCAGATAGGAGTGGAATTTATGGAATCCATAAAAATAGAAAAAAATGTTAAAAGAAAAGACAAAAGGATAAAAGTATAATACAAGGGTAAGCTAGGTTCATAGTTAATTTAGCAACCGTTTGCCCGGCAGCGGCACTAGAAATGCTTATTGGTATTTATTAATTTACATAGAATAATTACAAGGAATGATCCACAATTGCATGGATATCAATGTAGCACTTCATCCTGAGGTTTTAAATATCGTATCCACAGGGAAACGTGTGAGGTTAACTATGGTCTAAATTAACATGGAGTAGCACAAGACTTAAGAAGGTCAGGAGTGTAGGTAAAACTGCTAAAGTATTCACGTTCTTATCTCAATAAACTATGTCTTCTAGTATTATATCTGGGGACATTGCATTAGGAAAAGACACCACATGATGCTTTAACATAGTGACCACGTCCTACTAGTCCTGCAGATGGGTGTTGGACTCCAAAGGACTCAATTGGGCTATCACCCTCATGATCTACCATCAGTCTAGAATGCAGGGTGCATTTAAGATTAACCTAAGTGTAAGCACCATGCCTACACTTAAGTTTAATACTCTACTCCCCATAGGAAGAGAATAAAGCACTCAAAAGAGCTACCAACCAGAAGAATAATATAATCAATGTTGCTTAATGAAAGAAGAAGTTGATTACTATAGAAATCTTGGACAAAGGTTGACTCCACCAAGGTACAAGCCGTAGAGGGAGCACTGACAGGCTGTCACCTCCTCCAAACTCTTCCCTCTTTTTACCTCTCTATTTCTAAAGACTAGATCCTGATGAGGACTAATCTTCTCTTGCTAGCTAACTCTGTGAGGTGGATCCTTTCATGGGACCCCTCTCTTGATCCTAATCGGAGATATGAATTAGGGTTTCAAGATGCTCCTAGCCAGGGGGCAGGGGCCTACTTATATAGGCTGGTGGAATGAACCAGAGCCCTTGGATCAATTTGAGTTTGATCAATGGTGGATATGCAAACCCTAAGGTTGTGGAGGAACTAACATAGAAATGGGCGACGAACCAGGATAGGCCAGGTCAGCTGACTTAGAGCCTAGGTCGGCCGACCTGCCTCTATGGCAGGTGTTCCTTCCCTTTGATTGGTCGCATTCACATGTCTTCTAGAGACTTCTCAAGTTGGTGCCACTTTGGAATATGCATTTAGCTCGATGACCCTGATATCTTTCCACCTTTTTCTGGTAAAGAAAAGCAAAAATAGTGATTCACCAAAACTATGGAATTCTATCACTATAACCTCTATTCTATGTAGGTATTTCCTTTTATGCCCTTTCTCCATGTTTCATTTATAATTTATAATTGTAATTAAGGACCATCAACAAAGCCTAATGGCTCTATTTGCTTGGGACCTTTATAAAAACTTGGTGGCTGGCTCTTGGGTGTCCCTCTTGGCAAGGAGCTATAACCAATTTACTAAAAATACCACAACAAAATCTTATTTAAACAAGGGATAATCATACCTTCCTCATCCGGCATCCGAAAATCATGATTAATTGATCAAAGTCTATTCATAGCATAAATAACATCTTCCTAAATTTTCATGGCCATAGGACTTACAGATTTAAAGATAAAATTCTTCTCTTTTTATTAGGGAATAAAGAAGATAATTCATAACTAAATATTTCTGCAAAAATATGGCATGTTTCATATTTGTATTAAAAACTAGACTAACTCAAGAACATAACAAAGTTTGAATCATTCAATTTGGATCTGCCAAACTCAAGATATGAATTTTACAAACATAGCACTAAATCTGCCAAAAATCAAACTAGAGGGGGAGCGATAGGGGGGACCAACTGGTCTGCGGGACCCAGTTGACAGCGACACAGAAAATAGAGACGAGCTCGTCGCCGGTGAAACTCGACGACGGTGAGTGTTGACATTTACTACCGTCATTACTAAAAATAGAGATAAATCCTACTCCTAATAACAACACGAGAAATGCATGATATTTAATTAACTTGTCAAATAGCAACTAACCACTCTAACATTCCTAAGCACAAATGTAGGTTGTCATCTCTAGTTATATTGCTAGGAATTTAATATAGATTCACATGTTCTACTATCAAGACAGATAATAACATATATGAATATATTTATAAACTAAATAGGTTCTACAAGCGGACATATAATTATACCGTTGTAGCATTTTACCTAGGGAAGTATCCAAGTTGTCGATTTATATTTATACCACTAGAAAGACTAAGAGTTGAACTATATCTATTATATTGATAAGAATGAATAAATTATATTACCTAAGTCCTATAATCTACTCATAATAGGCAGAGGTCACAAGATAGATAATGATAAATAATAATGATAGCATAATCATCAAGAAAAATAAATAAGGATAATTATCTGAGCATCTACTAGTCATAATAATAGTTAGCCATCGGATGAACTAGGGAGTTGAATCTAAGGTAATACTATAACTACCCCTACGAATAACTCTAATTAGTGCAATTACATCTAGAAATCATCGTTAAGTCAATCCTATATCATAATGACTTGTAAAGAGGCATCAACTAATAAGGGTTTTAAGACGCAACCGTCACCTGCTTCGTGACCGCGCCCATGCTAGCCCCACGTACGGAGGGTGGACTATAGAGTAACCAACGCAGCTGTCACCTACGCGGACTACCACATGACCTGGCACGTTAGGGGGCACTCGCAGACAAACAAGATATCTAGACACGACGTCTATATATTGTCTATCATCTACCCAACGATCGATTAGGTAAACGCTATACGAGCAATTACATAAATTCAATAAGATCAAACCAACTATCCTAGACATATAATCAAAGTAGACAATGACTAATGTAATTAAGAACATATGAATCTATTTAAGAATAATGTCTCCCTAACATACAATTGAATACTATAAACTAGAACTAGAACTATTACCAAACTCTTGCGCTCCAGACCAACGCCAGGGGCTTTAGATCCCGATGAAGAACTAGATCTCCTCTACTTCTAATCTAACTAACTAGAACTATAATCCAGAAAGCTCTTGATGAACTTGAAGGCGCTTGATGCTTGATGGCTTGAGGCCTTAATGAATAATGAGGTTCTTCTCTCCAGTGGAGTCTACCCACGTATTTATAGTCCGGTGGGAGTCGCGTGCGCCGTCGGATGAAACCGACTGCGCACTCGATGCTTGGAACACCAGGGTCGTCCTTCTTGATCAGTAAAGGCGACTTGAGTCGACGATCTTCACCTATGTGAATTGCAGTGACCATCTTAGCTGATTCGGTCCATACTTGCTTCTTGTTCTTGTTCCTCCTGTTGGTCCTCTTTCTTGGTTCATATTGGGGTTGCTCTAGGATTTGTGCAGTCTTGTTCTTGAAGGAAAACTTCTCCTTCCTCCCCTTGATGTTGAAGTTGATCTTCACAGCACTGGCGTAGATGACAGCTCCCGAGGTGTTCAGGAATGGCCTCCCTAGGATGATGGGTGACCTCTCATCAGCACCGGTCTCTATCACCACAAAGTCGGCTAGGACATACGACGTACCAACTCGGACATATATATTCTTGAATATTCCTTTTGAGAAGCTCAGTGTCCGATCTGCAAGCTGCAAACACATGGTTGTCTCAAATAAAGGACGTGTAAAGAATTTTTCATATAGTATCCTGGGCATAATATTGACGCTGGAGCCAAAGTCGCAGAGTGCTTCTGGAAAGTCCACCATGCCGATGGAGATCGGGATGACAGGATGTCCTAGATCGCCTCTCTTGACTGGCAGAAGGTCACTATGTACTTCTCGTATAGGGTTACTCCAGTAGTTACCTACATCTGTTGACACCGTTTTTGGACACGTATCTTTGCATGCGTATTTGGGAGTTAATGAGGCATAGATCGGCAGGTGAATAAAGTGGTGACTGATTGACAGAAGAGTTGTCGATGAGGGTTGATACCGATGATGAAACAACAAAATATGGCCATGTCCAAGAGTGGTGATGGATTTATGCCGATGACTGATGCTGATGCTTGCCGATGGCTAGGAAAGGTGATTTGTCGATGGATACAAAAGGAGGCGCCTGAATTGTCAATCAGATGGTGATGATGTGACGATCGCTTGTGGTGGATAAATTAATATTTTCCATACTTATTAGAGTTTGCTTTGCATATGGATTCCAGTCAATTTGGAATTTGAGTCCTAGTCGTGTCTGCTTGTAACTCTTTTGGACAGAGTATAAATATAGACCCTGTAGTGATGTAAGAATACACACAATCAATCAAACACAAGTTTTTACATCTATTCCAGCATCTACTTTTTCGACGACTTTGTCAATTTGTGTATTTTCCTTTTATTACGAGTTCTTAGGAATTCCTCGAGTCAACCTCAGCGAGTTATCGAGTTCCGCGTGAATACCTCTTGGCTGTGACATCCGGGCGCATCGCTGTTGTCGGGACCAAAGTATTCTAGTTATCACCTTTGTCGATTGTAAGGTCAAATCGGCTGGCACGCCTTAACGTTAAATCGGGTATTAGCCCTTTGTGTTCGCAGATCTACTTTTGCACCAACTGCATCAAACATGTCTACAAGATTTGTAGATTCTAATCCTTAGAGTTGTGATGGTATATCGGGGTTAGTAGCAGGAACAACAGCAGCTATTTGATTCAACTGAGATTCAATCATTTTATTGAAGCTAATTTGATTCTTGATGGTAGTAGAAAAATTATCCATTCTATTATTTATATTTTCTAGTATTTTATCATTAGATGCCAATTTCTTAGAGAGGTTATCCATTAGCTTTGCTTGATTAGACACTAACTCTCTGAGGGATGGAAAATTATTATTATTGTTGTAAGAATTGTTATCTTGATAGGTACCTAACTAGTTACATTAGTAGTTAGGCCTCTATTGATTCCAACTTTGATTTTGTTGAGGACGGTTGTAGTAGTAGTAGTAGTTGTTGATGTAGTTCACGTCCTCATGCACCTCAGGGCAGTGATTGCCTGAGTGTCCAGTATCTCCACACTCCTCACAAGTCATGTGAGAGTCTTAGATGTGCATGACTTCTTTCTTGTCTCCAGCTTTATCATAATGCTTCTTCATGAGCAGGTCTGGGTCCTCTCCTCGTTCCAACCTTGGTTGGACACCATCTTCTCCACAAGGGCTGTGGCTTGTGGTATGGTGAGTGACAGGAATGCTCCTTCGGCTGCAGCATCCATGGTTTCACTAGTGCTATTGCTAAGCCCATGATAAAGCGTCTGCATCAGCAGCCAGCTCTTCGTTCCATGATAGGGACATTCTAGGATGTTGTGTTGGAAGCGCTCCCATGCCTCTAGAATGGATTCATCATGTTGTTGCTGAAAACTTGTCATTTTCCCACGAAGAGCATTGGTCTTGCCCATAGGAAAGAACTTGGCCAGAATATTCGTGGAGCAGAGTGCCCACGTAGTATTCTTCTCCTTGGTTGCATAGAACCACTACTTCGTTCTCCCCAACAATGAGAATGGGAAGAGGCGAAGTAGTATCACGTCTCTGGGAACTTCTAAAATAGTAAATGTGCTGCAAATCTCTAGGAAGTGTTGGGGATGAGCACTAGTGTCTTCGTGTGCCTTCCAATAGAACTTATTTGCTTGTACCAGGTTGATGAGCCTAGGCTTGAGCTCAAATGTCTGGTCGATCTCTACAGCAGGTCCAGTGCGGATGTTGTCCATGGTGGGAGCTGAGAACTTGCGGATCGACTTGTTTGCCATGGCTTCGAACTCTGATGACAAGTTCCGAATGAAACTTCGGCGATCTTCTTGATTTCATGAAGTTTTGTGCTGAAGTGTTGACGATGAGATCTTCTTGAGCTTGGCTCTTGTTTTTCTGTTTATTGCTTCAGGGTCGTCAACAAAATTTTCTAGAAGATGTCTTCTATTCATACATCACCCTGCATAAAATAATAAAAAATAGCAAAATATAGGGGTAAAGTTGTATGAGAGACTTGATGATCTCAATCATATTAGTGATGCGAATGATGACTCATTATTCCGTATTCGTTCCTTATTAGTAAATCAACCTTCCCCAGCATTAGCACCAAAAATGCTTGTTTGGCATTCTTAACGTCATTACCAAAAGTAGACTTAGTTTTCTATTTCTGATAACGGCGCCAAAAATGCCGAACCTATCCCTCATGCCACTTAAGCCAAGTTGTCATCCCCAGCATGACATGAGAGATGCGGTATTGAAATATGCAATTGCTCTTCTGAATAAATAATAAAAGGGATCTGCAAGCGCACAGATTAATACCGATGTAGCATTTTAACCGGGAAGTATTCCAGGTATCGTTATTCATATTTTTACCACTGGGAAGGGATTACTAACACCAATGTGGATTGTGGAATGAAATATGGAACTGAGTATCAACACATGTGTAATAGAAAGCATTCATCTATCTCATCAATATAGGGATAAATATCACATAAAATATAGATAAAGTATGAATGGTGACAAAGATAACTAATTTGATCAGCATAACTAGCCACATATGATAATGATAAGCACCTCAACAGATATTCTAGCAAGTCATTAGCATGGAATTAGGATGAACTACAAAAATATTTCCTAAGTTATTCTTAACTATAAAGTCTAGCATATCATAATTAGTGCAATTATACTTGACAATCATTGGGAGACAGGACTACGCCCATACATAGTGATATTATCAAGGAAGATGAGAAACATAGCAATCACTCACCTGTAATAATGTTGCTCTGCCTGCCCTATACACGGGAGGGGGAATATATAAGAATCAACAAAGTTGTCACACCGCGAACTGCCCCGCGATCCGGCATATAGGGTACAATTGTAGATTAATACAGTATAGACACCACGCCTACACAATACTTATCATTTACCCATGGACCCGATGGATAAACGCTATACGATCCTAAACATGTATATAATTCCAATCTAACTAAGCCAAGTATATAACCATGATAAACTTAGAACGATATAATTGCAAATATAAATAAGTAGAGCAAAGTCATAATCAATATATTGAAATAGAGCAAAGTCATATTCATAATATTGAAGAACAATGATGAACAAATGAAGAACAGTAGAGGAATTACCAAGAATCCTCTTGACAGATCTCGAAACCAATCGAAGATTGACTCATTCTAGTTCTAATCCTATATAGCTATGCTAAACTAGAGATCTAGTTGATGTGGTGGCACTAGGGCTTGATCAGAGACTATCCTCCTTGGATGAATGAATGAATTACGGTTTGAGAATGAGAATGCCGCCTCTAGGGGCCAGGGGGCCTGCTTATATAGCCCTTCCAAATGAACGTGGGCCGTTGGAGAAAACTGACCTTAATCGCATGGTTTTCCTTAATCATTTAGGTCGGTGGAGCATAATCCGTGAGGTGGGGCCTGATTGGCCCAGACAACAGGGGAAGCGCCCTAGGGGGGAGGGTGGGCGCCCTGCCCCCGGGCCCGCTCGGCCTCTCGTTCGTTCCCGTGGCTTCTAGAGTCTTCTAGATGATAGAAAATTGCTGCACACATTAATATCTCTATGTAAACCCGACGTGTGGGTCTTTCCTCCATATTTCCTGATAACCCCCTGTAGAAATAGAGAAACACCAAAACTCATGGAATTCTGTCAGATAAAACCCTAAGTCTAGGTGTTGGTTGCATTTGGATCCTTTTCTTTATTTAATTGATGATTAATTTTGGTACTTAAGGACCATCAACAGCAGGCTGCAGCTCTAGCACCTACTCCAGCGGTGTTGTCACCCCTGCTCCTGCCCGCCAGCGGATCGGCATCCACAATAGTCCTCGTCCAGCTCCACCGCTGGCTCCACAGCCGCCCTAGGTGGCCCCTTCTGCACCTTTAGCCCCACAGCAGCAGGCCATGGTGCCCTTGGCTCCACCTCCACATGAGCCCCCTATGCGGGCGACTCATTCCCAGATGGGTTCTTTGTCGTCGCCCATGCAAGGGATGGCTTTACTACAGCGGCCCGCCAGCCTGGCTTCTCCATTGCCAGGCAACTGTCACGCCACGCTCGCCGATGTGAATTGGCACATGGCTGTGGCTGAAGAATACAAGGCGCTCATAGACAATGGTACCTGGTGTCTCATCCCTCGACCGCCTCGTGCCAACATCATCACCGACAAGTGGGTCTTCAAGCTCAAGTATCATGTTGACGGCTCTCTGGCTCGCCAGAAAGCCAGATGGGTCGTTCATGGCTTATCACAGCAATACGACATCGACTACGACGAGACGTTTAGCCCGGTTGTCAAACTGGCTACCATCAGGGTCGTCCTCGGCATCACCGCCTCTCGCTCCTGGCCTATACATCAGCTGGATGTGAAGAATGTCTTTCTTCACGGCCATCTAAACGAGACAGACTATTGCGTGTAGCCACCCGGTTTCATACATGGTGGCTCCCAACCATGTCTGTCTCCTACAAAAGTACTTCTACGGACTCAAGCAGGCGCCTAGGGCATGGCACAAGTGGTTCTCTAGCTTCGTCCAGTGGTCTGGCTTCAGTCCTTCGACCTCCGATCCATCCCTCTTTGTTTACACAGTGGTTGCCGACATCACCTACTTGCTGCTCTATGTCGACGACATCATCCTGACAGCCTCGTCGACCTTGGTTCTTCGACGCCTCACCAAGCTCCTTCACTCTGAGTTTACTGTGACACATCTCGGGGATCTTCATGACTTCCTTGGGATCTCTGTCACGCATTCTGTAGATGGCCTCTTCTTGTCTTAGCGCCAGTATGCTATGGACCTGCTCCAACATGCCGGCATGGCTGAGTGTCACTCTACGGCAACTCCTGTTGACACTCATGCCAAGCTCTCTGCTATGGATGGTGCACCGGTGTCGGATGCCACTCAGTACCGTAGCCATACCGGTGCACTACAGTACCTGACACTGACTCGTCCGGACCTCGCCTATGTTGTTCAGCAGGTTTGCCTCTTCATGCATGACCCACGAGAGCCTCACCTTGTGATGCTCAAGCGTGTCTTGTGGTATGTCAAGGGCATCCTGTTCACCGGGCTTCACATCGGCACAGGCAGCATCACCAACTTGATTGCCTACTCCTATGCTGATTGGGCTAGTTGTTCAGACTCTCGGCAGTCCACTTCAGGCTACTGTGTCTTCCTCGGTGACAACTTAGTCTCTTGGTCCTCCAAACGATAGACTATGGTATCTCGTTCGAGTGCGGAGGCTGAGTATCGTGCTGTTGCGCACGCTGTGGCTGAGACTTGTTGGCTTCGTCAGTTACTTTAGGAGCTCCATGCACCCATCTCTTCAGCGACGATCGTCTACTGTGATAATGTCAGCGCTACCTACATGGCCTAGAATCCAGTTCATCATCATCGCATGAAGCATATTGAGATAGATATTCCCTTCGTTTGTGAGAAGGTTGCTTTGGGACAGGTTTGAGTGGTCCATGTTCCATCGTCTCATCAGTTCGCGGACATTATGACCAAAGGTTACCTATATAGTTATTCACTGACTTTAGGTCCACTCTTTTGTGCTCGTGACTGTTGGGGTATAAACCCCTATACCCTCATGGGTTGACATGGGCCGCACCATCAGAGGTGGCTCGGCCCGCAAGATGAAGACGTGCGGCGCACGATGCTGGTCGGCGTGCACCGCAAGGCTACAAGATATTGTACCAAATAGGATACTGATATGTCACGTTGTCCCGATCTTCACGACGTAGGAAGAACACCAATAACTAGCTGAAGAACAGCCGGATAACTTGTTGCAAGCAACGATAACTAGTGCAACCTGGCAAATAAAACTCGAAGCCAACCGCCGTCTTTAACCGGCAAACTGAATCGAGGATTCACCCAACCACACTCTCAAAGAACCAACCAACACAATCTACAATCAATCAAGGGATACCTTGAAGGGAGTAGGAGCACCAATAGGGAGCGGATGAAGCCGCCGCCTACGTAATCCCGCGAGGAAATCACAAGAGCAAGGGGTAGAGATCACTCTCTGAATATTTGCTAGCACACAGCTAAACAAAAGGAGTTCTATATTTCAATTATCAAAAGTCTGAGATTACAATGAGTCTTAGGGGGTACTTATACTAACAACAGCCCTGCTAGATAGGTATGAAAATGAAATAGAGTTTCTGAGGGAAGGCAATGTGAAAGGTCCCTCGAAATGGATTCCCGAAGTGGCTTCGCGTGACTGTTGGCCTCCAGAGCAGTTTCACATAAACTGACCATAACTTTTTATTAGGAAGTCCAAATGATGAACTGTTTCTTGGGTGTGAAACTACACTCAAAAGGCTTTCCAGTAATGTATGCCAACCAGCACGAAACATTGTAGATTGATACAGTTTTACTTGGCAAGTTGTACTAACATTCTGTCATGATAGACTGTTGACCTTCTGAGTAGTCTGTACTAATTCAGGTCTGCAGGCAATATGAAGTATCCAAACTGGTCGTCACTAGATCAATTTGAAAGTAGACTCATCAAGCTTTCCAACAAGTGCTCATGGGCCTTCATAGCTTTTGTGAGTAAAACGTTATGAAGATTTCTTTGCACTGGTCCGTTTTTGACTTTCACTGGTCCGTTTTTGACTTCTTCTGGAACTTGCACTGGTCCATTCTTCAGGGTCCGATTCATCCTTCTCTTCTTCTATATACCTGAGTACAATCAAGGTACAACACTTAGGTAGTATATAATTCTCATTAATGTTAAAATGAATCTCACAAAGTAGCGCGTGGACCTCTTGTTGTAGCTTCTTTGCACGACTACGTGTAATCGGTCCATCGATGACTTAGGCTGGTGTCGGTGTAGGTGAAACTTGAGTGGGTGTAGCTTGACTTGGAGCTTGTGATAGCTTGCTTGGTGGCATGGTCATATCATCCCCCCCCCCCCTTGAAAAGGAGTCGTCCTCGACTCTAAAGTGTCTTCACTTGTGAATGGTGAGAGATCAGCAACATTGAAGGAGTTGCTCACGCCATAACTTGCAGGAAGATCAATCTTGTATGCATTGTCATTGATCTTCTCAAGAACACAAAATGGACCATCTCCTCGTGGCAGCAATTTTGATTTGCGCTGCTGAGGAAATCGATCCTTGCGCAAGTGTATCCATACCAAGTCCCCAGGTTCAAATAACACCTTCTTCCTATGTTTGTTCATACTTGCAGCCTTGCGTCCTGCCTTGAGTTCAATTGCTTCCTTGGTCTTCTCGTGTACCTTATTGATGTATGCAGCATGCTTGGAGGCTTCCATATTGGTTCTTTTATGCAATGGAAGGGGCAACAAATATATCGGAGCAATAGGTTTGAACCCATATACAATTTCAAAAGGACACATATTAGTGGTAGAGTGTACTGCCCTGTTATATGCAAACTTATCTCAGTGCTGATTTTTTATCTATAGTTTATTTATACATCATGTACTACCTATTCTCTATATTATTTTTCAGGAGTTTGGCCCAGTCAACAAGCTACGCTCGGGGACTTGTCGACTATTCGCTATGTTGTACTCGGGGACTACTCCGACCACTGAGCATGTTTACGTTCCCAACCACGCTCGGGGACTTGTCGACTAGTCTCTATGCTGTGCTCGAAGACTGTGCTGACCACCGAGCACGTTTACGTTCCCAACCACGCTCGAGGACTTGTCCACCAGTCCCTACGCCGTGCTC